>NW_012147523.1:3835377-3858275 GCF_000956105.1 Propithecus coquereli | reverse complement strand
CTCCGCTCCAACTCTGTCCATGTTATGACTGCCCGTTAATTTATTCCACTTTGTTTTTGTAATTTTAATGTTTATCAAAATAATGTCTACGTAGTTTAAACAGCTCAATAATATCATAAGGCTTATCACAAAATAGCAGCCTACTACTACCTGACTTCCCTGCATTCTGATTCTTGCTTAATGGAAGCAATCCATTTTCGATTCTTCTGGCTCTCTGTATATTACGAAATATGTTTATACTGCTATGTCTTAGAAATCACAAAAAGGATAACCTTAGGAGTTAAAATTGCACCTGTCAATTACTCAGGTAAAAGATGAATTTCAAAACCGCAATTGTACAATATGTAAAAATAATGATAATGTGCACGATGCTTATTGAAAGTAGCCAGACGTAACCAAAGCTACACTCAGCAGCAACTTAGCTTCTTTATTAAATGAAGAAAATGAATTGGCTAAGGATTCAGCCACAGAAGTGAGAGGAATGATAAAACAAGGACAAGGAAACAAGGAAGGAGTTTGGAAAGATGAAAACAGAGATTAATGAATAGAGGAAAACAGAAACATAGATTAAAAAAATAAACCCAACAACCGATTCTTTGGAAAATCAGTAAAGTAGACGAACATCTATACTAACCAAGAAAAAATAGGCAAAATTAGGAATGTGAAAGAGGATATAATCACAGGATTTTTAAAAATCTGCAAAAGGCTCGAGCATCTTTATGATACTGAAAAAGAATTAGACAAAAATCCAACATTTAATCCTCATAGAACACTGTGTACGTGTTAAAGATATTTTCTTAGCATAATTTTAAAAATAATTTTCAAGCTAATAGAGATTGGCATCCTGAGCTGATGTGGGTACCACTTTCCCCAAACTCCGCTGTAAATCACAGACGTGCTAACGTGTAGATCACAGATAGAAGAGCTAAAGTGTAGCAAACGAAAGCAAAAAGCCAAGAACTAAAGAAAGGAAGCCTCCAGCAGCCATAGTGATAGTGGTAGCAGCTGTTACTGAGAATTTCACTACTATGTAATTACTATTAAATCACCTCATATAATGTATCTTCTATTTTAAATATTACATTTGATGCTGCATGTGAGCTTCATAATCATGTCTCCAACAGAAGTCTTGTTTACTGGTTCTGGTCCTCACCTTCCTTTCTCCATTAATTTGTACCTTTCTTTAGCTGTATGTTTTTATTTATCCCTCAATCAGTTGATGGGCTTTTTTGAGTAACATTTTTTTTTCCAATTAGTGTTTTAACCTGAGCCCTTTGCAGGTTTAAGAATATCTTTCTGCTTTCCTTACACATGAGCAAAAATATGGCCAAATTGAAATTTTTGGGGCAAAAATATTTTTAGTAGCACCCCTATTGTCTTAGGGCATCTGTGTGTGTATGTGGCAGAAAAGAAGGTTGATGTTAGCAGGATTCATTTTTCTTTTTCTTTTATAGACAAATTATTTTGTTTTGTTTTCCCTGATTGGATTGCTTATAAAATTTTGCTCTATTGTTTAAATTAAAAACAGGAGGCCGGGCGCGGTGGCTCACGCCTGTAATCCTAGCTCTCTGGGAGGCCGAGGCAGGCGGATTGTTTGAGCTCGGGATTTCAAGACCAGCCTGAGCAAGAGCGAGACCCCGTCTTTACTAAAAATAGAAAGAAATTAATCAGACAACTAAAAATATATAGAAAAAATTAGCCGGGCATGGTGGCACATGCCTGTAGTCCCAGCTACTCGGGAGGCTGGGGCAGGAGGATCGCTTGAGCCCAGGAGTTTGAGGTTGCTGTGAGCTAGGCTAACGCCACGGCACTCACTCTAGCCAGGGCAACAGAGTAAGACTCTGTCTCAAAAAAAAAAAAAAAACAAAAAAAACCAGGAGTCAGATGCGGTGGCACACCTGTAGCACCAGCTACTCAGGAGGCTGAGGTGGGAGGATCGATTGAGCCCAGGAGTTCAAGACCAGCCTGGGCAGCATAGGGAGATCCCATCTCTCTAAAGAGAAGTACATACATACATAAATAAATGAAGAAATGAATAAATAAACAAATTGCCCTGGGTTCAACTCCAGGCTCCTTTACTTACTAGCTGTGACCCCTTGGGTAACTTATTGAACTTCTCTGTACCTCATTCTCCCATGTGTGAAGCAGGGTAATAATCATGTTGGCCTCCCAGGGCACAGGAATTAACGTGTGCAAAGCATTTAGAGGAACCCCCAGCACACAGGAAGGACTACAGAGGAGCTTTCTATGTTGGTATTACAATAGTCGTCTCTTATCCCCAGGGAATATTTCCAAGACCCCCAGTAGATGCCTGAAACCTCAGATAATACCAAGCCTTATTATATACACTATGTTTTTTCCTGTACATATATACCAATGATAAAATTCAACATATAAATTAGGCCCAATAACGGATTAACAACAGTAATAAAAACTAATTGTTAGAACAATTATAACAATATACTGTAATAAAAGTTACATGAATGTGGTCTCTCTCTCAAATTCTCTTATTGTACTGTACTCTCCCTTCTTCTTGTGGTGATGTGAGGTGATAAAATGCCTACATGATGAGATGAAGTGGGGTGGATGCCGTAGGCATTGTGATGTAGTGCTGGGGTACTATTGACCTTCTGACAATACCTTAGAAGGAGGATCATCTGCTTTGGTTGATCTTAGATCACTGAGTCATGACGATGTTCATGGTCAGATGTCAAGAGCAACGATGTCGATGACTAATGGGCAGGTAGCGTGGGCAGCGTGGATGCCTGACAACGGGGCGATTTGTGGGTGGGGCAGAGCAAGATTTCATCACGTTACTGAGAACAGCATGCAATTTAAAACTTATGAATTGTTTATTTCTGGAATTTTCCATTTAATATTTTTAGACTGTAGTTGACTGTGAGTAACTCAAACTGTGGGAGACAAAACCATGGATAAGGAGAGACTACTATATTATTATTATTACTACTAAACATTTAGGTCTCATCTTGCTATTAATTTTACTTGTTCCTGTAAGTAGTCAGGGGTTTCAGCACCTAGAAAGAGATTTTTCCAATAGGTCTCCTGTCATCCTAGGCCCATTATCTGCCCCATTATATCCCCATTATCTACCAAATTGGCTTCCCTGTTTCCTTCTGCGGCACCTGATAGATGAGCGTCTGTCTTTGCTTGGCATGGCCATCCATCCCAAGGATCCACTGAGGACAGGTGCTTTGTAGGATCTTTGCTCTCTGTGGCCTCTAGTACGTGGGGAACTCCCCAGGACATTGGTGAGATTGAGATTTCCACCCCCACCCCCGCCACCTCCACTGCCAATTGTCCCAGGGCTATTCCTTCCTCCACCCCCTCTCTTACAAATTCAGGAGTGCTCATTGGATCCTGCTGAAGTCTTTGCATGTAGATCTTAGGCAGGCTGTTCTGTCCATGCTGCAGAACATAGGTTGGCTGGGTCTTCTGCAGTCTGGTCTCATCTTTATTATATCTTATTAAAAGTTCTTGAAATTCCTGGCGTGTGAGTTGAATGCATCCCCGGCCCAGGGCTGACACCAATTTCTTGTATGTTTGCCATGACGAAAAGGGACCAGGAAGGTTGGGGGCGGGTGGCAGTTAAAGGTACAAGGAGCCCTTTTAACCTGAAATCAGCAATATAATCATCTTTTACTTTCTGGAACTTCTAAGTTTCTTTGCAGTGCTTCCCCTGGTGTCTGGATTTTAAATCCAGGCCTTTTGCTGATGGACAGCCTCTCTTTCTTCTTCCTTCTTTTGCAGTTTGGGCTTTTGGTGCGCTCTCTGCAGGGAAGAGCACCCTCTGTTGAGAGGGATCGGAGCTGGTCCCTTCTATCCACAGTTCTTGAGGTCATAACCTCTCCTGGAACCCAGCGTGACACCCCTGGGCCTTATCTGCATTGCATGAAACATGGGCATGCTTGGTTTCCCCACCAAACAGAGCTGGAGCAAGAACATGAGTGCAGGTAGTTTATTTAGGAGCTAGTTCCTGAAAGCAGGAATGATGGAGTGGGGAGAGAGTACAGGCAAGGGGAAAAGTCAATTAGGGACAGCTGCTATGAGGGATGGGACTGGGTAATCAGAGGAATTCTAGGTAATTGTGTAGAAAGTGCCTCAGGATTGTCCCTCCAAAGGAACCATTGGTGGGGAATTTCTCCAAGAAGCATTTCCTTTCTGGTGCTTCTGGGTTGCCCTGTGCAAGGGAAAAGCAAGTGCCCACACTTTGGATAAAGCCCCGGGTTGAAGCAAAGAGACTCAACAGGTACCTAAGGAGGGATGCAGTCAGGGTTCACAGGAACTGTCACCGCAGCTGCAGCGGGATTCCAGGACAGGCTAAGTTGGGAGTGCAAAGGGGACATGATGTGTCTGCTACATAATTTATCAGAGCCCTCTTGCTCATGAGTGCAAAAAGAAGCCTAACTCTCCGGCCACTTTCTCTTCCAGAGTCTTTTCTCTGGAAGAAGATATGGAGAACCCTCAGGGACCAGGCCCCAGGCTTTCCCCCGGGGTTGGGTTTTGTTGTTCGTTTTTGTTGGTTCGGCATTGCCTTGCGGTTTTCCAGGTTTTCAGGTTGAGCGTGGTCTGGACCAAGGGGCCACAAGATCAGGTTCTCAGTTCCATCTTGGTCTCTTGCTGACAGGTCAGCCTTAGTTTGCTCTGAATACTGTAGGCCAGGCCTTCTCCTCCAGGATGGGGTGGCTGGAGGCACAGTGCCATAGTGCCCAGCCATTTCTGGGGCTCTACCACCCCACTGGGTCCAGTAAGTGCTGCCTTGAATGGGTGGGAAATAGCCGAGCTTTGCTAGACTGACAACACAAGCCAGGATCTCCCAAGGGAACTAGCTGGTGCTCCTGGGTTCTGCACCACAAGGAAAGGAAAGCTTTGTCCAATAGTGGTGTCTAAAGAGCGCCAATATTGAGTCAAGAAACCCATGCTCTCGTTCCAGCAAGGTCACCAGCTTGCCTTTGACCTTGGATGAATGACTTGTGTGCTCTTGGTGTCAGTTTTTTCATTTGTACAATTAGAGGGTTCAACTTGACTTGTGTATCCCGAGTGGAGAACATGTTATAAAATCAGATGGTTTTAGGTGATACCTGAGGTGATGCGGAATGATCTGCACATTACATACGTCAAATTCACAGTTAAAACACTACTCCTTTTCAATTTTCATTCCCTTATTCTGATTGAGTCAAGGAAAAGGTCTCACTTTGCTGTTAATAAATGTTTAATGTCCCTCTAACTCCTGTAACACACTAGTTAGAAATTAATCTTTTTAATTTTTCTCTGTATTTATTTTTATGCTGATTTACTGTCTATGGCAAGAGATGCTGATTTTCCATGTATGTTTCCAACAAAGTTTTAAGGAAAAAACTAAAAAATAGATTTAAGTAAGTAAAAAGAAAAGTGAGTGGATTTTAAAGGAAAATACGAAGTAAACAATAGTGCAAGAATATGGTGAGAATTGTGGGAATTGCATGTGAATGATTGAATTTGGAGAAAATAGATTTAAAGATCCTTTGTCTGGTTCTGGAATCTCTCTGTGCAGTTGGGGCTCAGGATACCATATCCCATGGCCCAGGATTTTGAAGGCTCCATTCTGCATTCCTCTGGAATTTGTTCACAGCTGACCCACTGAGCACCACCCTTCAGAGGCAACATGTCTGCCACATTGGATCAAAGGGGATTTTTTGACAGTTGGTGGAGGCGTCTCTCCTACAGCAGCTGCAGAATGAGTCCTTAAAAATCATAAAACGACAAATCGCCTCTTTAGCTGCTTTGACATCCTTGTTTAGTTCAATCCAGGTGTGTTGTAGTTGAGCAGTTTGGACCAGAGTCCTGGCTGGGGAGAAAATCATTATGAAAAGCTATCGATTAGGTGTCCACAGCTGCTGAAACTCAGCCGCGGAGGCTCCTGGAGCTGCATTTATGAAAGGGCAGAGGGCGCGGAGAAGGGCAAGAATGTGATGGAGTGAGGAGGCAATCTGTTTAAAGGACAATGGTGTGTGAAGGCAGGCAGCCACTGCAAAGTCGGGTCTTCCTCGTGCTAGATGCTAGGGTGGGTTGTGCAGGTGTCTGCTGGGTTGTGCTTTACGACCTCTTGGAGCCTGGGAAAGAGTTCAGGGGATCCTGCTTTTCCCTGGGAAATCTTGCCTTGGTTCTCATTTCCTTCCTTTTTCACCAAGTAGTCTCTGCACTGCCCAGCCCAGCCCAGCCCAGAGCTTCCCTTCGTTGCCCAGCCATGAACCCCCCAAGCCCACACTTCACTGCAGAGCACAACTCACACAACACAAGGCAACACTATCTCCCCTATCTGTGAATGGTGCTGAACGGTGATCACCACGGTACATCCCTGCATAGCCCTTGGCAGCCCTGTACGACACACTGTCTCACTGCACTGAGCATCCTTAAACACCTGTACATTCCTGCAAAGTGAAGCCCAGCCTTGTTTATGCCTATACCTCCCGTGCCTAGAAAAGTGCCTGCCACGTAATAAGATGGGTAAATATTTGTTGAATGAGTGAATGAGTGTTTGCACCAGATGGACAGGGCAGGACTCGGCAAAGCTCACAGGCACTCCCTGAAAGCACATCAGACTGTTGACTCACAGCTACAAATACATGAAAGAGTGAAAAGCTGCTCAGGAAATCTGGAAGGAGCTCCTGACAAGAACAAAAGTATAAGTAGCAAAGGAGGAGTAGAACAATGTTCCTTCCTGCCTATAGCTTTAGAGCAGTAGTAATTTTGAATGATCCGCCAATCATATTTGATGAATTAAATCATACCTTAGAACGGCATTTCACAACATGGTTTTCTTCTTGGCACAAAAGCTGCTGCATAGGTAACTCTTGCAAGTTATGCGAAATTTTCTTTCCTGGGTAGCAGTAACTTCACTCTTTTTCTTCAATTCAACACAGCATATTGTATGCTCTTTTTTTTTTTTTTTCAGAAGACACACAGTTTTTTCTCCTTTTACCTAAAGATTTTAATATACCTCCCTACCTACCTGCTACTCTAGTTAGCATTAACGTCTTGGATGTTTCTTGCCCTCATTTTGTTCATAGATTTCTCTGAGAATATGGTGAAAGTTATATTCCCAAATTTATAAATGCATACATGCAACATTTTGCAGAGAATTCATCTTATTGCAAGGGAAGTCGATTGCCTTCAAATCCATGCAATATGAATGTGATTTTTACAAGGAGCTAGCTATGCCTTTTCACCTCAGCTTTTTAATATAAAAGTGAATGGTCATTTTCTGGAAAAAAAAATATAAACTCAACATTGTACAAAATAAGAACAAAAAAAAGCCTTTAGTTTTACTCAAAAGGAAATTTAAACAATAACGCTGCTGATGTTTAGCTTGTGCAAGAAGCGGGAATTCTGGTGCAATGCACTTGCCATTTTTGACATCAAATCGATTCTGACTTTTGGTTTTGATGGCGACAGGCACCTGACTGACCAAGCTAAGTAGCAGCAAACGGAATCCTGGGATTCCACGTGTAGCTTTGCCTGATGAGGGTGGCCTTGGATAGGGCACAAGATTTCTCCAGGACTCCTCAAATTGAATTCGTGCCACATCGTTTCTTTTGCACTTGTGTCGGGAGGTCACCCATACCCCAGTCTGCATATTCTTTGCTTGGCAAAGAAACTTCATTATTTCAGAGAAGTCATCTGCTTTTGCAATGTACCAACAGGAGCTCACAAAATAGCAATTCTTGGATGGTGCAAGGTTTTCACTAAGAGATGAAAACAAGCCACTGGCTGCATTGGGAAGTAGCAGCAATTTTATCCAGCCACATGCTAGAGAGAATGGCGGAGTTATCATTTTCTCTGACCTTCCTCACACTACTGGAAGAAGCGCCAGCATTTCTGGAGTAGATGTCAACATGCTACACAGGCACTACTTGAATTTCTGCTGGCACTACCTGAATGTCTTCCACTTCTCCAAGCAACAAGCCAGCCCACCAGCCTTACTGATTTCTCTTCTTCAGCTACTTTGGAAATTGTCTGTTCTACTTATATTCCTTAGTGGTTATCCTTGAAATATTAACTTGATTTAACTTCCTAGAATTTATTGATATTTTACCTTCCTCCCAAATAATGCAAGAACCTTAGCATACTAATTCCTATCACCACTCCCGCCTGCCATGCAATTGTCTAGTATTTTAGTTACACCGTGTTTGTACCGACACAGATCATATTAGCATTATTACTTCCTTTTAAAAAAACAGTAAATATGTATGTAGATTTATCCAAAAGTTTTCCTAATTTCTTTGGCCATTATTGCTTCTTTTCCCCACATCCTCCCTCTGAGTTCAGTTGCCTCTAGTAGATTTGCAGTGGTGAATTGTCAATTTTTTTTAATGAAAATGTCTCTGTTTTGCTTTCACTTTCAATTAATAGTTTATCTCGGTACAGAATTCTATGTTGGCAGTTATTCTCCCTCAGATCCCGGAAGATCTAATACTAGCATTTTCGGAACTTTCTTCTTGTTGAGAAACCTGCTCTGAATCTGACCAATATGTCTTTTCTCTCTGCTTTTTACTGTCTTTGGTATTCTGTAACTTCATGGACAATGCATCTAAACATGGATTCGTTTTTATTTATTTATTTATTGTCATTTTTCAAGGATATAATATGTTGTTATTAACTAGCCACCATGTTATACAATAGATCTCTTGAACTTACTCTTCCTGTCTAACTGAAGCTTTGTATCCTTTGACCACCATCTCCCCAACCCTCCCTCTACCCTCAACATTTGTTTAGCAACATGATAAGCAACATAGTAGGAAGTTGACGGTAAGGCTTTTGCATTAAAGCAAATCCAACTTCTAGTAAAGTGCCAGACTTTTAAAATTGAGTTTTCTTCTCATTAACAAAAGACCATTATTGTCTAATGTCATTACAGGATGGACAGATATGAATTGGCCCTTCAGATTGGTTGCTACATTGGGCGTAGAGGCCCAGTCAACATCTGTTAATATATTATTATTGGCTTTGAACAGTGGTGTCCCTGATAGATCTCTTTGCAAACCCTTTCTGTGCTCCCACCTTTCGTGCCTCCCTTGTTACATTCTTGGTCTTACTTTGTGCCCTCATATAAGCTTAGTGAGAGCCTGGGCCAAGTCATATACTTGTTTCACATCACTTATGGTGCCAAGCCCATAGTAGGAAGTTTAAAAACATCTGTATGTTTATATGAACTCATTTATAACTGGAGCTATTAGAATTAAATCAACTTGAGTTGCCTTTTCACACCTATTAGACTAGCAAAAATTAGAAAAATGCCACGTGTTGGAGTGATGACAGGTTTGAGGAACTCTCATGCACTGCTGATGGGAAGGTATACTGGGGTGATTCTGAAGAACAATCTGACATTACTGTCAGATTAAACATATCAAACCTCAGAGCTCCACTCCTAGGCATATAGCCCAAAGACATTCTCACGAAGCTCCACGTGATGATGCACAAGGAAAGAACCTGCAGTAGAGTTATAGCAGTGGGGAGGTGGAGACCATCTGCATGTCCATCCCTGCAAAGTGGGCGGGCAAAGGTGGGGGTCCATAGCGTGGAGTTCCCTGCAGCTCTCAGAATCAGCAGATTTTTCTGCACACAAAGCAACACGGATAGATGTTCAAAGCTTAGTGCTGAGTGAAAAATGCAAGAAAGACAGTGAAATATTTAATGCAGTATCATTTATGTAAATTTTTTAAAACCCACATACAAAACAATATATATTTCGCAAGATCAGACTCGAGCCAAAAGATACACATTAAATATATGAGGGTGGACTAGCTCTGGGAGAAGAAAATGGAAGAGAGAAATGAGGACAAAAATGAATTAGTTAATTAATAAATATATATAAAAAGGGGGGGCCACGCACAGGCCATAGATGAGAAACCATATAGTCAGGAGTATGATTAACTCTCAACACCTGATGGTGAAAAAAATAATAATGAGAAGAAAGAAACATTTGTTCAATTTGGAGTCTCATTTTCTCCTTGAATTTTTGCCTGGTCAGGTCAGCCTCGTGTTTTTTGTGGAATCCTGTAATTCTTATTTTAATGTGTCCTTTTACTCTAACTCAGTGGCAGGCCATTTTATTGCAGAAGTTGTGTTTTATGTGTTTGTTCATTGTTACATGACTGCAGCAAGATGCAGCTGAAAGAGCATAGATTTTGGGGTCAGATGAGGCTCTTCCACTGTTTGACCTTCGGCAGGTCACTTCATCTTCTGAGCCTCAGTTTCCCTGTTTGAAAAACAAGAGCAAGAAGACCTCTGGGGTTGTTGCAAGGACTAAATGAGGAAATCTGGATGATTTCTGGTACAGTGCCTATAGTAGCTACCGAATAAATGCTAGCATCTTCTCTTTGATTGTATTTTCTAGGGTCTCCAACACATTATAGGTGTTCTGTCAAGATTTTTTGAGCAGAAACTAACTCATGTTCACCAGAGACTTGAGCAAAAGATGATGGCTTTAGCTCTAGCTAAAAAAGAACTTCCATACAGCATTTTTTTAAAAAAAAGCATCAAGATTGTATCTGAGCATAGTTGTGAAATATTCTCCTTTGAACACCTTTAGAAAGGAATTCTCCACTTTCACTTGCGCCCCCTCCACCCTCCTCCCTGCTCTGTTTCTCTGCGTTCAGTCTTGAGGACTCTGTGATTTCTCACTCACGTCCTTCCCTGCTGGTCCTGGGAGAAGTGCTCCACGTATTCAAGTTGATTTCTCTCTCCCTTTTGTTCTCTGCTGTCTGTTAGAGAGACCATAACTTAACATGAGGCTCGATGATTATCCCCATGCCTGCTGCCGAGGGAGGAAACCCTGACACTGTACCACGGATGGTGGTGATTTTCTGAGGCCTTTAGGTTGATTGCATTCATCTTAGCAGCAGGTTACACACGCTGTAAAATTATCCAGCTGCTTTTCTAAAACCTTGCATTCAACCTGAGAGTCTTTAAAAGCTTTCACATTTTGAACGTTTTTAAATCCAGCAGGTTTGGACAATGCAACTGACTCACTGTGCTTTGGGCGGTTGTTTTTACCTTTCTATGCCTTGTTTTTCTCATCTAGGAAACGGGAATGATCTTCAGCATGGCATGAACACCCAGAGGGATGGGAAGTGTGTAATGCGCCCTAAATAGCAGGTTTAACAGATGCGGTCCCACTCTCTGGTGGTTATAGCTCCCTGACCCACTACAGGAAGACACCTGTGTTGTCTCACCACTTCCAGCCAACGGGAGTTCACAGATGTATGTGCTTACCTCTTTAAAGCAATCCAGTCCTCTCTTTGAAATAAGCTAACCTACCCAGACACTACGAGTATAAAGTAGGGGAAAACAAACCTCTTACTAAAATGTCTGCAGTACAGAAATGTTATGGCTCATCTTCTATGTACGGGGATACTACCTATTTTATTGTCTAGTTCTCATTCTAGCTCTTCTTAGATACGATAGGCTAAGTTGTGCTGCAGTAACAAACAACCCCAACATACCAAGGGCTTGGCACAGCAAAGATTTACTTCTTGTTCATGCTACATGGCCTGCAAGCATCAGAGGGGGACCTGCGCTCACTGTGGTTACTCCGGAACCCAGTTGATAGAGACTTCATCTCAGTGTGGGCTTCCAAGGTAACCATGGAAAAGGAAAAGGACTGTGGTACATTGTGCACTGGCTCTTAACATTTCTACCTTGAAGGAGCTTCAGGCAAGGCTCGATCCAGGACACAAACAAAGCCATTATGCTCCTTTTTCAGATCAACTTCCTCTCACTTATCTCCATTCTCAAGTTCTGCTTAATAACATCACAGCACTCAATTCAGCAGAAGAGACAAGGTCGTTGTGAATAGTTCCCACACAGATCCTGGGATTCCCTCTCCCATTACCCTGGATGGGCTAATATGGCCTTCTCAAAGTGATGACCGTGGCTGGGGGAATACAATTCAGTATTGACTTGGTGTAGGTCATCCCCTCTTCTGGGAGTAGAGTTGCTTCCATACAATAAAATACAGGACACCCAGTTAAATTTGAATTTAAGATAAACAACAACTTTTTTTAGTATCGGTAAGTTCCAAATATTTCATGAGACATACTTACACTAAAAACATTCATTGTTTACCTGAAATTCAAATTTAACTGTGTATCCTGTATTTTTATTTACTAAAACTGGCAGCCTTTTATGGAAACCCCTTCCCAAACCACACATAAGGAAAGGGTGGTTCTTCCAATGCAAAATTGGTATGCTGCATTATCAGAATGAAGGACAATTTCTACTGAGTGGCATAAACCACAATTGCTCACTATAGTAACTATGTTAGGGTTGAGTGGGTGTAACACTCCCTCTAGGTGTATCTGTGTGATATAGTCCTAAAAACAATACCTTACAATGGCATGACACTGCTCCAGTTATGGATTACTATATAACAAACAGCTCCAAAATTTAGTTGCTTAAACCAGTCATTTATTATCTCTCATGGTCTCATGGGGTGACTGGGCTGAGCTGTTCCTGCTCAGCATCTCTTATACAGTTGCAGTCGAATGTCAGCTGGGTTGTCTGTCATCATCTGAAGGTTCTACTGGGACGAATGTCCAAGATGGCTGACTGGGGTGGCTGGCAGTGATGCTGGCTGTTGGTGTGAGCTCAGTCAACCAGAGTGACTACACATGGCCTCTCCATATGGCTTGGGCTTTTTGCAGCATGGTGGCTGGGTTCTGGGCGGGAATATCTCCAGAACAAGTGTTCTAACAAGTCTAGGTAGAACCTTCAGGACTTCTTATGACTTGGTCTCAGAAGTCCCAAAGCATTACTTTTTGCCTTTTTAGTCAAGCAAGTCACTGAGGCCAGTCTAGATTCTAGGGGAGGGGAATTAGACTCCCATCTCTTATGCAAAGAGCATCATATGTGTACAGGGAGGGGATGAGCTGGTGGGATATTACATTGTGTACATGAAATCACATACATTTTATGTGCACAATGGATTAATAATTTAAGCCTCACATCAACTCTGTTGGGTGCAAACGGATTCTGCTTCATTTTCTACATGAGAAAACCAAGTCCTAGTGAAGTTAAGGGACTTGCCCCAAATTAAAGAGCTAGTAAATGGCAAAGCAAGGACTAGAACTCATGTCTTCTGATTCTAAGTCAGTGTTATTTCTTTCTCCGTTGCAGCCTAGTTATCTCCTCTTAGGAGTGGTGCAGCCACCATACTTGGGTTTGAGAATGAAGATGGAAGGAAGTTCTAGGGTATAATTCACATTCTCCTGATTCATGGGAGTTTCCTGCCCCCTACTTGTATCCTATTTTCTGGGTCTCCTCTAGGGTAATTTAAGATAAAAAGTAAAGAACATCTTAGACTAAGATAATTTGAAGCCAATTATGGTGTTGAGGGCTGTGACAGTTTGGATTATTATTTCATAAATATTCACTCCCGTTTCCCGTCCCTTGGTGTATGGTGTGCCTCCTTGCTCCATCGGTGTTTTGCCCAAAGGAATGTTCGCTGAGGTTCTGTGCTCAAAGATTTGGAATGTGCTGTGTGGGTTGCCTTACTCTCTTGTGCTTCTGCAACTACCCATGAGAAGAACCTGCCCCCTTAGCCAGCTGGTTCAAAAAAGATGAGAGACACTTCAAACAGGCTTAACCCAACTGACACTTAGATCCAAGCCTAGATGAGCCCAGCCCAAGCTCAGCCCAGACCAGTGGTTCTCAACCGAAAGTGATTTTGCCTGCCAGGGAACATTTGGTAATGTCTAGAGACATTTTTGGCTGTCACAGCAAGGAGGAGGATGCTATGGGCATCCAGTAGGTGGAGGTCAGGGATGCTGCTAACATCCTACGACGAGCAGGACAGCCCCCACAATAAAGAATTACCGGCTCAAAATGACAATAGTGCTGAGGTTGAGAAGCCCCAGGACGAAATGAACAAACCTCCAGCCTACCTGTAGACACAGAAGCAAAAATAAGTGATTTCTACTTGAAACCTCTGAGTTTGGGGGGGAGGTTTTGAATGCAGCATTACTGTGGCAGTAAATGGCAGATACAATGGCAAATGTGAGAACCAGGTTTTATAAGGCAAGCTCAATAAACGGCTCCTCCCGGCTAAAGTTTGCAATCTCCTGGCTGGCTCTGGTCCCCAGTCATTTCCTCCGGCAGGGGGTGGTCAGATTCTCACTAGTTCTTAGACACCCTGGGAGAGGAAGGCACCACCTTCGACCTGGAAGGTTCCTCCCTCAAGCTTCATGTCAGCTTCTTTCTTGCCTTCTGACGCCCTTAACGACTCTCTGCCTCATAAGACCTGCCCCTTCCCCCCTGTCACATTCGATTTGTCTGAAGAATTTTCTCCAGCTGGTTATTAATGCTGGTTTTCTCCTGCAGAGAAGCTCAGCCTTTTCTCTCGTCATTCCAGGCTAGACTCGCCAGCCCTGAGAACCACGTGCCCTCGATGGTGACTCGAACACTCCAAGGAAGCTAATTCATTGTGTCCTTTTCCAGAAAAGATGAAAAGTGCTCCTTTCGGTCCTTCATAAAATCCCCACATCCCTTAGGATCTTTCCAAACTGAGAAAAGAATTGGTTCTGACTAATCTACACAGAAGACATTGTGGAAACATGTTTTTTTATCTACCGAACATGCAATCCCGTTTTATACGGCTTACTTTTTTTACCCACTTTGAAGGATCTTTAAAAATTGAGGTTTAATTTTGCATATAGCAAAATGCGCAAATCTGAAGGATACAGCTTGATACGTTTTTCCATCTATATACACCTGTGTAACTGCTACCCAGATCAAGATCTGGAACATGCCATCACCTCAGAAAGTCCACTTGTGCCCATTTTCAAGCAGTCACTACCCCCATCAAGGTAACTTCTATTCTGTCTTTTATCACCAAAGATTAATTTGGCCTGTTGTCAAACTTCATATAGGTGGAATCATACAGTGTATCTTACAGGACGCACTCATGTGTGTCTGGCTTCTCTCAGTCAGTGCAATGCTTTGAAATCCATCGAAGTTGATGGGTGTGTCAGAGATTCAAAATGGCTTCTTCCACAGGGAAGAGGATTTAGTAAAATGTCTACCACTGCTATTATTTCAGGAATCCATGAATGGGTAAAAGAGAGAATTAAGGACTTCTGGGAGAGATGGGGACTTTAACACAGGCATCTGTTACATCTAATAAATATTTCTTCCCCTCTACCTGCCTTCACTCCCGTGACAATGACCAACACTGATAGGAGGAAAATCTACGCTGGGTTTTAGATACTAGGAATGGATTCACCTGTTTGGAAGACACTTCAAGGAATTTCTGCTAGAGCAGAAAGAGATGAGATGAGGTGGGTCTGAAGGTGCCGTGGAAGGCAGCCTCCCTCTCCCCGTCCTGAAAGGAGGAGAGAAGGCTGTGAGACAGGCAGAGACACCTAAAGCAGAAGCGTGTGTGGTGGTTGGGTTTCCTCCAAGACTGGAAGGCTGCCACGATCACAGAAGCTCCAAGGAAGGCATCTCCCCAGCCCTGGCATCCAAAACAAATAAAAGTCCTCTGAGATGGGCTATCCTCTGAGGCTGGTTGTCTGGCCAAGCAAGAAGCCTGGCACACTTACTAGTCTAAGCAGGTTGACTCTTCTTGAGTCAATTTTGGTGATTTATCTTTTCCAGAAGAGCATCCATTTCATCCAGCTTTTCAGTTTACAGGCATGGACTCATGTGGTCTCACTATTGTGTTTTTAATCAACTGGAACATGATTTCAATAGTGTAGAATGCAGATGTTGGACTTTCTGAGCTCTTGAACACCTGGGGATATCTTCCCGTTGCTGTACATGGGCAAACAGCAAATTGGCTGTGTGTCTAGCTGGGGTGGGGATCCTGTGCCCTTCCAGATCCCCAGGTGTGGCCCCTCAACTGAATCCTAACGTCTGTAAAATTTGTAAAATCTGCAAAATTTGGATTCAGTCAAAAGGCCGCACTCAAGGATCCAAAAGGCCGCATGTAGCCCCAAGGCCACAGGTTCCCTACCCCTGGGAAGTTTCAGGCTTCTAGAACCCCAAAGCTCAACATTGTCTTTGATATCTAATGCCCAGGCTGACCTCTTCCCTTACCAGACAGCTTTTTCCCTGAGTATTTACAGAGATCTTTTCCTTGGAGTTAGGACTTTACCAGGAAACACATCTAGGTTTGATTTGCTTTTTGGGAATATTTTTTTCTGATGTGATTTGTACTCTTTGGAAACACCAATTCAGATTTTTCTTTAATTCGGAGACCTTTTTGTCTCATATTGAATATTACTTCTATTGTATTTGCTTTGGTATCTTGTGCACTGCACAACCATGCACATCTAATGGGGCCCAAGTCACACTGTAGACACTATGGATTTACATAACTTTTACAACTTTCCAACAGAAAGAAGCAGAGTTTTAAGAAAGGGAGACCTTTTGCTGATTGTGTAAAGGTGCCCTATAGACTGGTGACAAGTGTCAGCCCTCTCGAGATATCTTTCATCAATATTTCTTTCTGCAACCTGCAATTCCTTTCCCTGAGCTGCCAGTCCTGATGTCATTTCTGCAGATTATTTTTACATATTTAAATTTGTAAATCCTCAATTTTCTGTCTTTTCCCAGAAATAGAAATCCCATTGCTAATATAGGATTATTCTTCTCTCCTGCCCCCATGCCTGTCCCCAAAACACTCCACTAAGAAACCCAGCTCTCCTCATCCTTTACCTGGTGGGTTTTGAGCATTTCTGGTGAGAAAGAGTGATAGGAAGTCCGTTGTAGGATAGGCGGATGAGACTCCGAAAGAGCAGGAGAGGCCCGAATCTGCTTCCACCTGGTAGCGGATGTGCCATCACACTGGCAGTGACCTCAAAGCACTCCATGGTGTAGAACTTTGCCAGTGGGAATCCAGCCAAGGATTGCTCACCTGGATTGCAGTCCTGATTTTTCATTGCCTTGGGCATGGTACATCCCTTCTCTGGGCCTTTCCTTGGGAGAGCAGAGCTGAGTCATTCCCGAAGGCCTTTCCACTCTCAGATCTGATGCCTGTGTGTGTCATTCAATGGTAAGAATAAAAACATTTTCAACAGATGCCACGTAATCTCAATAGCCACCTTTTATTCAATGATATATCTCAGAGGCGCTGCCCTAGGTGTTGTACATACACCGTGCCATTTAATCTTTGCAACAGCACAGATATGTATATTACTACGTGCCTCATTTCATAAATGAGGGAAGTGAAGCTTGGAGAGGCTAAATGACACCTCGTTGAAAAAAAAAAATCAGTTAGGTCTCATTCCCATGACTTTATATGTGGTTTACCAGCACGAAGTGTAGTGATGAAAATAATGTTATTAATTTCCATAGTTATAGTTTTTTGCACAAGAAAATATGAACACTAATTGTTTCACAAGACACTTCTTGCATCTTTCCATACGTGTGTTATACAATCACCATCTTCTTTCTTCATGCTAGAGGCCTTTGATGATTTCCTTTTAAGAAAGCCTCTCTTAGTGATTTTCACTGTAGCCTCTTGATGAGTATTTGAGATGATTTTAAAGCGTAAACAGTGGAAAATGCGTTAATATCATTTCCTTTCCAGCCTCATTTGAAAATGAAAGGGAAATGTGTTTGGGGAAAAATTCACTTACAAGTTTGGCCAAATGCCCAAACTGCAAAAAGAGCTTGACAAACAGAACAAAGTTTTACTCTCTCTAAAATAAAATCCCCATCTCTCTGATTCTGCACTGGGGAAAGCTCTTACGGTGACCCGTTTGCTAATGATAGCCCGGACATCAATAATGGAATGTGAAAGACAATCTTCTAATCAATTTTTTTTTTTTTACTGGTTTAGATTAAAGCACAGAAAATGCCCAAATGCTCCATCTGCTTCCTCTAAGATTTCTGGTAGGCTGGAGCCCAATTATGGCTGCCTTATCCATTTTTAATAATCTACTTATGATCATGCAAACACAGGGTGTGATTATACCCGCATCAGCTTCTGTTTCAGAGCTCCCATTTCCATCCATAATTAATAAGCCACTCCGTGCATTGGAGGGGAGCTGCAGGAGAGATATGAGAGATTCTTCAGTAGGGTAGCTTTTTCGGTGGTTCTTTCATTCATTTTACAAACCTTCAGTGATGTCTACAATGTGCCAGGCGCCGTGCGACACACCAAAGGCAAAAGAGTAACACACACTTTTGCCCTCTCCCAGAGCTCTTGGACTACCAAGACATATATACAAGCACCTCCACTTGTAGTGTAACTCGTGCTTGTTTTTAACCCAAAAATTCAGCTGCTGAGACAACCAAGATGTTTTATGTTTCCAAACAATGAAGTATAGGATAATTAGATCACTCTATTATTACAAATATAATTCTAGGAGGACCTATTTTGGAACCCGGGGTTTTTACTTTTTTTTGAGAGGGAGTGAGCTATTCTGGGGAGGTAGCCAATTTAGTAAGGAGGTTAGAAGAGAAAAAGATAAACTTACAGCCAGAGAGCCTGGGTTCGAGAACCTGTTTTGCACTGTGTGACCTTAGACAAGTCCCTTCACCTCTTGGACTGTTTCTGCATTGCAAAAGGAGGAAACTGGTTTCCTCACTGGGCTTCTCCGGAATAATATGCGTGAATTCATTGTATGGATTGCAAAGTACTACATCAGTATAATAAAGAAAAGTCAAAGCCTTGCTGATCAGAAATATGATAAAAACCACTTTGTCCTTATTTTTCTGATCCTGTCTCCCTGCCCAGTTCTCCCAGACAAATGTTACCTATGCTCTGGAAAGACCAAAGCCTTCACGTTATAGACTAGTGTGAAGTATTTGCAATCCTCACAGTACAAGTTATTGTTCTCATTTGCAAACAATGCAAACTGCCTCTATAATTCTTAGCACAAAGGGGATACTTCAGGAAAGATATAGGGGACTCACAAATTGGCAGAAGGCTAGATAACTGAATTTAGTCTGTGTTCTATTGTTATTTGCTGAAAATGTAATCGAAGCAATACTTTACTACTAATTCTCATTTTCAGTGTTATAGCTGCCAGACTTCCTTACATCTTTTATGGGAGTCGTGTTAAGAATCCACTGTGCCCACCTTCCTATCACAACATCTTCCTCACTGGGCCAAAGTGGTTCTCTCCTGCCATCTCAGAGGAAGTCTCCAGCTCTGCCTTCAAAATTCCCACTGATAGGCTTGATGGAAAATTCCAGCGATATATAATCTATGATTTATAGCTGAATGAAACCTACAAACATTAATCTCCAGCAGGAACTGAGCAGTATTAAATGAAGGTGCAGGCAAGAAATGCCGTATATCCAAGGTGGGAGGGTCACTTTGATCATCCCTGGATCTGTTCCGAGAGGGTTCCCTATTTGGGCAGGTAGTGAGTGATTGGCATTGGGCAGGAGGCAGAAGGGGAGAGTTCTGATCACGTGCAGCCTGGCTCCATCTGACCTCCCAACCACATTGCTCTTCCTCAAACATATCAAGCACACCCTGTCTCAAAGCCTTTGTATAATACTGGACCTTCTTATTGGAATTCTCTTCCCCCAGGGGGCCACATGACTTGCTTCCCTATTTTGCTCAAATCTCTGCTTAAATGTCTGTGAGCCTCTCCCTAACCACTCTATTTACAATTGCAACCACCTCTCCCCTCCATACACACTGAGAACTCCCCATCTGACCTCTGTGCTTTATTTTTCTTCACAGCAATGATCACTTTTTGCTGTATAACTTCCTTTTGGGGAGGGGGTCTGTCCTCCCCCTCAAGGCGGGAATTGCCATCTATTTTGTGCACTGGTGCAATCCTCAGCACCTGGAACAATTTGGGGCAACTGTAGGCCCCCAACAAATATTTGTGAAAGGAACAAATAAAAGAGCCATAACTTGCTTTTACGTATCATAATTCTATATGTCTATAACAATGATATATAAAAATACAAATTTCATGTACTTAAAATATGTTTAATATATCACAATATGCAATAGAATATATAGTATAGTTCATATATTAAAATAGCAATATCTACTTTAGGTATCCTAGTTATATATGTCATAGTCTTGATATATAACTTAGAACTTGCTTTTCTGGCCTCCAGAACTGTAGCCCACTGTGAGGGTCCATCAGGGCCCTGTGGGCTGGTCCCTCTCCCTTGTGTCTGGTTCGGATGCCCTGGCTGCATCGGCTCCTGCTCCCCCCTCACGTACCACGCCAGCCATGGTGCCCCCTCTGGTGTTTCAACCTACAGAGCTTCTTTCTTGCCTCAGGGCCTTTGCACTTGCCTCCTTGAGGCTCTGCCGCCCAGTCTTGGCTTCCTCTCATCATTCGAACCCCAGCCCAGTATATCCCGTTGGAGAGACCTTTCCTACCTAAAATGGCTGCCGCCATCCAGTTCTCTTTCTTCATAGAGAAACGCAAATCCACTTGCTACATTTTCACAGGTCGTCTCTCTGCCACACCTTGGGAATGTGAGCGCTCTGGTTCGTTTACCATGGCAGCCTTACTGCTGAGTGTGGCGCCCTGCACTTAACAGGTGCTCAGTAAACGTTTGTGGAATGAATGAATGAATGAACACACCCACAGGACAATTAGGCGCTCTTGTTTTAGGATCTAGTGGGTGTGTGTCTCATTCATGAGGCAGGCTTCTTCTTGGTTTTTTTTTTTTTTTTTTTTGAGAGGAATCAGCAGCAAAGGCTGCAAACTGGTAGACTGTGGGCTAGAAGGAGCCTGTGGATCTGTTGAAGTGGTTCGATTGCCCTCCCACCGTGTCTGAAGCGCGGACTCACCAGGCACCTGTTATACTTGCAGTCCCAGCTGTGCAGTGTGAGCCGTGTTACACCATTTCTACCTCTCACATCTGTTACCTGCCTAGCTCCTGCAGCATCTGAGCCTACCTGCTCTGGACTATTGGATCATCTGGACTCAAATCATTTGATCGGTGGTGTCTGTGGCTTCCACTGCTGTCCTGTGGGTCGGAGTCCATTCTCAGGAACCTGGCTGGGGAACCAGTCTTCTCACCTGGGACTCTGCCAGGCTGCCAGTCGGGGACGTGTCTATAACATTCCCGGGCTCGAGGGATAGGCAAGGCATGGCTGATGGCTTTCATCTTTCTGGAGAAGTTGAACAAGGTTGACAGCCGAGAGGGAAAGATGAGGGAGAGAATAAAGGTTTGGAACATCTCCTACGGGGATGCAGGAGGAGCCCGTGAGAGCAGTATCCAGGTCTGTTTGGGACACTGCTAATATCCTCAACGTCCAGCATGGCTTAGAATCTAGTGGCTGCTAAGGAAAATCACCCCAACTTAAAGTCCTTGACTTAATCACACCTGCAAAGACTTCTTTTCTAAATGAGGCCAATTTATAGGGGTCAGAACCTGATATACTGGGGGGCTATTCTTCAGTAGACTATAGACAGTCTTCCCAGAAATTGTAAAGGACCTTCTATAAGATCTTCTGGGATTCCTGGACACCCCACTAATGCCCCCAAATGAACAGAACTCCTGAAACATGTTTGAGAATGATGTGCCTCCTGGGAATCTTGCCCTTTGGGATGGCACATCTGTAGACGTTATTTGATTTGTCCCCACTTGGGGCCGTAAGTTGGTTCTTATTCCCATGGATGTGCTCACAGGAACGGCCACCTCACTCACCACTGTCATTCCATACGCCTGTCCTCTGGATCAACGCGTCTTCCTCTGAGAAGCCCTCAAAAATCTGACTTTCCACTTCATGACCCTTCTGAAGGACCTGCCTATTGGATGCACTTAAAACGACCCACTCCTGTGACAGTGTCTCTGATCCAAGAAGCCACCTTTGCTCACAAGGCTCATATAAGGCGGTGCCTGGAAGTCCCATCGATATGGCAGCTATTCTGGCTCCGTTAGCATAATCCACAGTTCTCCGGGCCACCCAGGAAGCTCAGTGGCAAGTACTTGCCGCCCTCTTCCTTCATCCTCTGTAGCCCCCAACACTCAGGGCTCCATGGCTCCTTCCCATGTTCAGTTTGGGAGGGTTCCTCATTCTATCTCAGAGCCCCTCGCCTGGAGTTCATGTGACCAGGATGACCTCAAATGTATAGGACAGATGTTCTTAGTGAGTAGGTTGGGATTTGAAGTCTCAAAGTAACATGTAAACTTAAAAGCCAAAAATATGAAGGGACTGGCAGTCATCTGAGCCTCACTGCCCTTTCGGTCGGGGCCACACCAACATGGTCAGTGTGTGATTGCTTCTACTTCTGGAGGTGGTGATGCGCTGACGCCTTAGTGACTGCCTTAATCAAGGATTGTCTGGTTGCAAAGAGCAGAAACATACTCAAATGAGATAAAGCAGAAAGAGGGGATTTATTATAAAGTTACAAGGATATTTCATGGAACCAAGTATAAGAAATATGGCAGGACCTCACGAAGAACTGGACCCAGGAACCAAGGCAGCAGTTATTGGTTTGAACAAATGGCAGACATTACTAGTATCTCTGATTCTCAATTCCAGGTTCTCAGGAGAGATCATTTGGCATAGCTTGAGCCAAGTGTCTGTGACTTTTCAGTCCAAACGTGGCTGTAGGAGCCACTCCTGTGGGCTAAGGGTCTGCTCGCACACAGGGAGGTGGAGATTGGGCAGACAGCCTGGAGTGTGTCTGTGCTAGCGACTGAGTACACCAAACCCCACGGTCACCACTCTTCTAGGAACATGGCCCATAAGACACTGCAATGAACAAATAAACCCAAGTGCTGCTGTTTTAAAAAGACAAAATGGACAGATCTCTGCCTAGCTAAATCAAGAAAAAATATAAAGCCCAAATGCACAATATAAGAAAGACAAAATGCAGATTTTTAAAAAAATTAAATGGAATTACATTTAATTTTTTAAATGAAACCTCATTTAAGAAGATGGTTAAAAAAAAAAAAAAAAA
>NW_012147523.1:3827421-3832932 GCF_000956105.1 Propithecus coquereli | reverse complement strand
TTATTTCCATGTACATCAGCCAGAGAATGCAAAGTCAGGAAATATTTTCAAGTCAGTGGCAGTTAAGTTTCAGATCCATTTCAGAACCTGGACCCTACCCAGCACTGTTGTTAATTTAAAGATAAATTCATCCACGACTGTGTTCTATCTTAGGATTCCAGGCATTGATTTGTTTCCTTTTGGAGTTAATTTTGCAGCCACAGCATTCTGAGGTCCCTTAGCTGGGGGTGCCTGTTTAACTACCAGTCCTTTGTGTCTCTTGCCAGATTTATTCAGCAGTTTATCTAGTGCTTTTCCTAATTGAATAAAACTTATAATTTCATTTCTAAAATACATGGGCCCATTAGTGTCAGTAATTAGACATTAACAAGTATGAAGATGGCCCATTAATGAAGCAGCGGTTTTAGGAGGCTCCACTGCTAGCGTCTGTGGGGGAATCACATATAAATACTGTCTCTTGCGGATTTATGATGGACCTGTTTGTGATTATCTGAACAGCCGTGAGACCTACAATGAAACTAGCATTTTCCTAACAGGTATTAAACGGCGAGAACTGCAAATGGGATTGATGTTGTTGGTAGAACAGCCCAGAAGCCCAGTGAAGCTGGAGGTGGGGGCGTGGGGTGGGGATGTTTCTGTAAAACCAGCCCTCAGAGACAGACTGATTCTGACTTTGCTTTTTGATAGAGGCCTCCCTCCTCTGGCCTGCTGGACAAATCTTTGAGCAAAAGATCCTCCAACATGTGTGGGAGGCAACCTGGTGGCGTGGTTAAAGGCATGGTTAAAGGCATCGGACAGCCGTGGGTTCAAATCCAGCTTTGCCACTTCCTAGCTCTGTGATCTTGAGCAGGTTAATGCAAATTCCTTAGCTGGTTCAAGGCTCATTTGGATGCTACAGTGGGCATCGCGTAAAACCCCAAGATCTTCAACCTCTTGTTAATTTAGTCCAGAGGAGCAAATAAAAGCCCTTTTATATCACCTGTTGTCTAGCCCAGGGTGAAGGCAAAGCCTCAGAGTCTCAATCTTATTTGGGTCACTGACCCCTCAAGAAAATTCTATGAAAATACCTAATGTATACTGAACACTTATAATGAAGCCTTATGTAAACGTAGTCTTAAATTCTCATATTACGTTTGCAAGGTAGGTACAATTATGAATGTCTCTGATTTTACAGGTAAGGAAACTGAGGCTTAGAGAGAGGTTTATAATATAACTCCCTGTAGGATTATAGAGAGTTAGTGGTCCATGTGGAATTTGAACTCAGGCCATTTGACTGCAGAGCCCTGGGACATACACTGACCGGCTCATATATATCTCATACACAAAACAGCATTTTGCAGACAATTTCAGGGGATCCGTGGACCCCCTGACGCCTGCCCAGGAATTCCTAATAACCTGCAAGGGCAGGAATAATGGAGTATTTGGAGATTTAGATGTTTCCAGAGTGTGATCACATCTCACTCACTCTCAGCCAAACCACCATCGCCTCATTCGTGGATGGCTGTTCGCAGCCTCCTAACTGATTCTTGCTTCTGCCCTTACACCTCTTCCGCCTGTCCTCAACAGGGCAGCCCACCAGAGCTTCTGAAACATGAGTCCCATCTCGTCACTCCCCTGCTTCTCGTTTCATTCGGAGTAAACGCTGAAGTCCTTCTGCCCCCTCCAAGGTCCTACCCAGCCTGCGTCTCCCTCTGTCTCCCTGACCTTCTCTCCTCTACCCTCCCTTTTCCCCACTCTGTTCCTGCGACACTGGCTTCCTCTCTGTGCCTTGAACACACCAGGCGCAATCCCACCTCAAGGACTCTGCGCTCTGTTTCCCCTGCCTGGGAACACTTGCTCCTCAGGGGGCCTCGTGCCCAATTTCCTCATTTCCTGTAAGTCTTGACTCAAACACCCCATTCTAAGGGAAGTCTTTGCCGGTCGCTCTTTGCAAAATCTTAACCTCCCGGCCTTTCATCACACCCTTCCCTGCTTTCTTTTTCTGCTTAGGACTTAGAGCGATCTAATATGGTTTAACTGTTAAATATACATCGTCTCCAATTTACAATGGTTCAACTTACAATTTTACGACTTTATGAGGGTGTGAAAGCAAAATGCATTCAGTAGAAACCATACTTCAAGTACCCACACAACCATTCTGTTTTTTGCTTTCAGTACAGTATTCAATAAATCACATGAGCTATTCAATACTTTCTTGTGAAATAGGCTTTGTGTGAGATGATTTTGCCCAACTGTAGGCTAATGTAGGTATGTAAGTGTTCTGAGCACGTTTAAGGTAGGCTAGGCGATGATGTCTGGTAGGCTAGGTGAATTTAAATGAATTTTGACTTATGGTATTTTCAACTTACAATGGGTTTATCAGAACATAACCTCATCATATATCGAGGAGCATCTGTATTTTGTTTATTCATCTTGCTAGTTTTCTGTCTGTGCACTATAACACTATCTCCATAAGGCAGTGGTTTTTGTCTCTTCCATTCAGTCTATCTTTAGGCTCTGGAACAGTACTTAGCACATAGTAGATGCTCAGTAAATATTTGATGAATCAATGAACCTGGTCCAATGCCCTTCTATCCACAGGGTCTGCAATTTGGGAGGCAAAATCCCAGGGAAGCTAGCAAGACTTCTGCATGGAGAGCAGCTGCTAGCAGTAACAGCTCGTGGGCTAGAAACCTGCATGGCTCAGACACCAATGTTGGCAGGAACAAGGATTCAATTCCAGGGCCAGGGTAGGCTCACCTGGGAGGTGCGAACAGGCCTGGAATAGCCCTGTGGGGGAGTGACCAGGCATACAAACATTTCTTTTGGTACCAGCGTAACGATTACAGATGGTGCCTGTGCTTCTCCAGACAGTCTGTTTATTGTTGATGGAAATGAGATCTGTACACTGTAGATACCCAAACAGCCAGGATTACGGCAGACACTCTGGGATGAAAATTTCAGAACTTGGCTTATAAATGTGCTCTCTACACAGAAGTGGAACAATCTTGCGATTTGTCAACCGAGCATTAGGATTTCAAATGGCAGCCCTAGAGATAAACCTAAGTAAAAGGACTATTTAATAATCTACCCTTCACTTCCCTTATCGACCCTAAAGATGATTATTCCAGACCTATTTTCCAGGAGATAAGTTCTCTTTTAAAAGCATTCTTATTTTTATTGCCATTTACCCTGAATTTTATCCCCCATACCAAATATATCAAATGCTGCTCTTGGGCAATATTTGGCCCAGAGAAGTTTTGTTTGGTTCCCATGTTATGCCCTACCCAGCCCACATCACTCACCTGTTGCCTATCCATCCCACGCAACTATCTGAACCAGCAACCCTGGCACCTACCTGCAGGTGGCAGGCTGCCCCATTAAGGGTGGGGCGGGAGCAGCCCTGGACACCAGAACACAAGATTCTCCCAAGCATCATCCCAAAGAACCCAAAACATGGACTTATTAGGCAATCTGCTCCCTGTCCAAGGCCCTCGTGTTGATTTATATGAAGCAAAAATGCGAAGGAACCATTTATATAATGACTTCCAGACTTTCAGCCGCTAATACTGAGCTCTCTGGCTGAAAGTGCAGGCTCTAGTGTGAGAAGGCCCAGTGTCAAATCTTAGCTCCACCACTCACCAGACGTGTGACCATGAACAAGTTTCTTAACCTTTCCATGCCTCAATTTCCTTATCTGTAAAGTGATGATATTAGTTTCTACCCTAATGGGCTAGAGTTGAGGATTAAATTATTCATGTAAAGCATTTAGAAAAGTACTTGGCATGTAAGTCATGGTCAACAAGTGTTTGCTGGAATAGAGAACTCTTGGAGCATCAAGAAAACAGTCAAACTTGGAGCTGGCAGAGTGGACTTCAAAACTTGGCCCCACCACTCCTAGGAGAAACAAAGCCACTCCTCTGGCCTCACCTCCAGAACTCGTGGCAGCAGAATCTATTTCATAGGTTATTAAATGGGAGTGATGGAAGAGAATGAAACCAAGAATTTTTAAAGTTCAAAGGCTGAAACATAATGGACACTTAAATGTTCATTAAATCTTATCTCATTTTAATGGCATGTTTCTCGGACCATTTTCTTGACCGCTACTCACATCCAACTAAATCTGTTGGGTGACAGGTACGCTAGACTGGAAGAGAGAGAGTGATGGGAGATGGCTTTTTGTTTCTGGTACAGGTCATTTTGAATACATAGTCATTCTTTTTGTTCTATGAACTTTACAAATGACCATTCTTGGATGTTCTGGGTGGATATCCTAGTCTAGAAGGATTAAACCTAGTCTACTCTGGCAATCACTGACAAGACAAAATCCGTGTGTTTCAGTTTGCTTTTGTTGTGTAACAAACCACTCCAAAATTTAGTGGCTTAGAGCAACAGCCATTTATTGAGACCAACAACCATACAGGTTGGCAGTTTGGCCTGAATTCACCTGGGCAGTTCTTCTGGTCTGGGCCAGGTTTAGCTGAGCTTGGCTGGGTTCATGCTTTTGTCTGTGGCCAACCAGTCGGTCCACTGTGGCTGGGTGATGTATGGTGGCTTGGTCCAGAGTGCCCGAGGCGATGGAGCCTTTGGTCTCCTGTCCTCCAATAGGCTCGTCTGGGCATGATCTGGGGCAGCCCCTGGGTTCCAGGAGCAGCATGAGGGCAAATCTCAATGCACAAGAGCTTCTCAAGTGTCTGCATGAGTCACATTTGCTACTGCCCTGTTGGCCAAAGCAAATCCATAGCCAAATTTTGAGTCAGTGTGGGAGGGCACCACAAACGGGTGAATACAGGAAGGGGACCTACTGTAGCCATTTTTGCAAAGAGTGGACACCCCCATGGCCATAAGCCAAGCTAGAAAACTGCTCCCTCAACTTCTAGTAAGTGGAAATTCCAGAAGGTGAGTGAATATTCCTCCTCCATGTCCCACCTGCAAGTTCTCGGACTTTCGGGGAATTCATTCCTTGACAGTTGCACTTACCAGGCTTCCAGCAAAGTCTATCCACAGCTGTCCTCAGGCCCAGTTCACAGTGAGCCCCTTTTGAGTCCCCCAGCCCCTGCTCCCTTGTGTGACCTGGCTTGTCCGCAGTAGCACAGGCAATGGGCCCTTACAGTTGTGAGTCAGTGTCTCCTGAATGCCAAACTCTACCAGGGCCATATGCTGTCTGGGGAAAGGCATTATTATTCATTCTTTTATTCCTGTCCCAAGTTCAGAGCCAATTGAGTCAAAAGGCAAACAAATGGCAATCAAATGTCAGCTCTGTCACTGGTGAAGGTGGCCAGAGGACACGACTCTAGTTGTGTAGTCAAAAGATCGTGCTGAGTTAGAGTTACCCATCGGGTACCAGCAGAGCTGGGCAACAGTAGGCATCCCCCACAGAGCCCACTGCTCTGCACTGATGGCCCAGAGGACAGGAACACCTTTGCTTGAGGCTAGCTGGTCCTAGCAGGGCTGAGGAGGGCTGCTGATCACAGCATCCTGGTGACTTCTTCTCCCAAATTTGCCAACCAGTTAAGTCAATGTGAGGATATA
>NW_012147523.1:3825601-3827371 GCF_000956105.1 Propithecus coquereli | reverse complement strand
CCCAGTTCACAGTGAGCCCCTTTTGAGTCCCCCAGCCCCTGCTCCCTTGTGTGACCTGGCTTGTCCGCAGTAGCACAGGCAATGGGCCCTTACAGCTGTGAGTCAGTGTCTCCTGAATGCCAAACTCTGCCAGGGCCATATGCTGTCTGGGGAAAGGCATTATTCACTGTGAGTGTCATTGCTAAGAACTGGCAGAGGCTTCTGCTGGGGCTGGAACGAGTCACCGTCGAGACAAGTACTGGGACCTGGTACACCTCGAGGCCCCAGGAAGCTGAACCAGTCGAACCAATGACAAATCTCCTGGATCTCCTCAGATTTCTGAATCCTACCTCCCTAGGCCACTAGTACCAGGGGGGGCATATGATCTGAGTCCCCAAGACCCTCAGAAGAGACTCGCCAGGGCTAAAACCCCAGGAACTTTACTGGAACAATCTGGCACCTGCCTGATCCTTCTACAACGTGGGCTACATCATCCTGTCTGGCTCCCCCAGGGCTGGGTCCGTGCAGTGGGCAGCAGCTGAGAGTGTGTGGAGCCTGAGGGTCAATACCAAGGGACACACAAGAAAGAGTGCTGGGGGCCAAGGCTGCAGGAGTGCACCCCAATGGGACAACCCTAACAGCAGCTGACATCGACAGAGCATTTACTATACAGTCATGCGTCACCTAATGACTGGGACCTGTTCTGAAGCGTGTCGTTAGGCAACATCAGTGATACTGATGACCCTGACCCTGTGCAGGCTTAGGCTGACGTGGTGTATGTTTGTGTCTTAGTTTTTAACAACAGATTTTAAAAAGGAAAATAAATAAATAAATTTAAAGATAGAATAAAGCTTACAGAGTAAGGATATGAAGAAAGAAAATATTTTTCTACGGTTGTACCATGTGTTTGTGCTTTAAGCTAAGTGTTATTACAAGAAAAATCAAAAAGTTTTAAAAATTAAAAAGTTTACAAAGTAAAAAGAGTTACAGTAAGCTAAGGTTAATTTATTATTGAAGAAAGAAAAATATTGTTTTATAAATTTAGTGTAGCCTAAGTGTGTTTATGATATGTCTACAGTAGTGGACGGTAATGTCCTAGGTCCTCGGTGTGAATTCACTCACCACTCACTCACTGACTCGCCCAGAGCAACTTCCAGTCCTGCAAGCTCCATTCATGGTAAGTGCCCTATACAGGTGTATTGGTTTTTATCTTTTATGTTGTACTTATACCGTACTTTTTCTATATTTAGATATGTTTAGATGCACAAACATTTCCCATTGTGTTACAGTTGCCTACAGTATTCAGTACAATCACATACTGTACAGGTTTGTAGCCTGGGAGCAACAGATTGTACCATATTGTAGTAGGCTGTACAATATAAGTGCGTGTAAGTGCGCAATGATGTTCACGCAATGGCGAAATCGCCTACTGATGCATCTCTCAGAATATATCCCTGCCATTAAATGATGCATGACTTAACATCAATGACTTAATTTCATTCTTTTATTCCTGTCCCAAGTTCAGAGCCAACTGAGTCAAAAGGCAAACAAATGGCAATCAAATGTCAGCTCTGTCACTGGTGAAGGTGGCCAGAGGACATGACTGTAGTTGTGTAGTCGAAAGATCCTGCTGGGTTAGAGCTACCCATCAGGTACCAGCAGAGCTGGGCAACAGCAGGCATCCCCCACAGAGCCCACTGCTTTGCACTGATGGCCCAGAGGACAGGAACACCTTTGCTTGAGGCTAGTTGGTCCTAGCAGGGCTGAGAAGGAGGGCTGCTGATCACAGCA
>NW_012147523.1:3824274-3825551 GCF_000956105.1 Propithecus coquereli | reverse complement strand
CAAGAATCTATGTGACGAAAACTCTAAAACTTTGCCATAACAGATAACATAAACAAAAGATCTGAATGAGTAGAGGTCATGGCACATACCTGGATGTCAGTTTTCTCTTCAAATGAATCTATTCCTTTTATTTGATTAAATAGAAACTCCAATGAAAAGAAAACGTTGACTTTTGAAGTTCTTCTAGAGATTGGTGAGCACAGTGGAAAAAATGTTGGACATGGAGAGTAAGATTATCACACTAAAACATGAGTTTATAGTAACTAAAAATATAATACTGCTATAAGAAAGATTAGTGGAATAGAAGACAAAATCTATTTAAAAAATTTGACTACACAGTAAGGTGGCATTTGAGTCAGTGGGAAAGACTTATTCAACAATAGTGTTGAGATAACTGGCTTGCCCTTTGGAAAATAATTCTTACCTCACATATACCACAGTGAGTCTCAGAATGATTACAGGTTTACATGTTAAAAATGAAACCACTTTATAGTTATGGAATGGAGAAAATTTTCTAAGCATGGCACCTGAGATGGAAAGCATAAAGGCAAAGACTAAGAAATTGGGCTACATAAAAATGTAAAATATTTTTACATTAACAAATCACAAAGGCGAAGCAGCCAGTAACATGGGTAGTGGGATATGCAGCATAGAGAGCCAATGTTTAGATACCCTTAACTTGTAAAAATGTATTACATGTATTAATAAAAATCAATAAGACCTTAGTCAATAAGAAAGAGATAAACACCCTTGTGGCAAATTGGGCAACAAGCATGAACAAGCAATGTGCAAAAGCAGAAATTCAAATGGACAAGCAATAAATGAAAGAAAAAAAATGGTCAATTCAGTAGTCACGAAAAAGGTGAAGTAAAATAATGATAGCATTTTTGCACCTATGAAGTTGGGAAATATGAAAAAATCCTCTTGTAGTGCAGTTATGAGTGTCAAGTGGTACAACTGTTCTGGAAGGACATTTGGCTGGTTTTTTTGCAAAAGCCTTAGACTCAATCACACTCAGAATCTGTTTTTAGAAAACAGTTTCAAGGAAACAAAGGGTATATGCATATTTAACCTCAAGGATGTTTGATATAGTTTTGTTTGATTATTAAAAATGCAAACAAATATCTGATATAGTAGATTGGTATAGAATACCATACGACTCTTGAAAAAGATGAAGTAAATGGATATAAACAATTAACATGGAATATTATTCGTTGCATAGGATCAAGTTTTAAAAGGTTACAGAATTGCATTTATTTTGTGTGATTCTGTTTATT
>NW_012147523.1:3808804-3812894 GCF_000956105.1 Propithecus coquereli | reverse complement strand
AAGGTGAGGGGAGAGACCAGGAGCATTATTCTAGCTGAAGCCTTTTTACGTGGTTATAAGCAGTCAGGGAAATGAAGGTTCCTTCTCTCATGCTGGGTTGGCCAGGCAACTCAGTGTATGGTGAAGGACGCGTGTTCTTCTGTGCTGACCCGAGAGATTCTCACTTGGACAGAGGACAGGGTCTGAAAATCCAAGAGACGTCTAGGGTCATGACTTACCTTGAGGAGGCTGCAGACCAGTATCAGCTTAGATTTTATCCCCGCCCTCCCCCTAGCCCCAAATACCAGGCATTCGGAACATCCCATAGAATGTATGTAAGACAGTGTTTCGCTCGACATTTTCTTAGCATCTGATATGTGCCTGCACTGTTCTAGGCATGGTAGAGATGAAGAGGAAGAAGGCGGTGTCTGCTCTTGGGCATTGCTTGTTTGAACAAGTGACACAGGGCTGTGTAATTAATGCGACAATACAGGCATGTACAAGGTATTCAGGCAGCAGAGAGAAGCAGAGGATGAGCTGTTTCGTGCATAGAGGATAGCGAGGGCCTCTTAGCGGAAGTGATGTGGCTGCTGGCGTCTGAAGGGCGAGCAGGAGTCCACCCGAAGACAAGGCTGGGAAGCACATTCTATGCAGAGATGTGTAGAAATGTACTAACTGCTGGGGGAACCTTAAATACTTCTGTATTTTCAAAGTAGTCCAGGATGCGTGAAAAAGAGTGTCTAAGCTCGCAGCAAATAACCGATCTAGAAAGGTCTAAGTGATAGTCAGAATTCATTGTATACATGACCATTTCTTAAACTTGTCATTCACGTAGCCCCTTGGTGATTTTCTTTGTATCAGGTATTTGGGTTTTTTACTTAAATGCTTTAGAAAGTAAACTTTTTATCACTACAATAAATGGAAAATGGGTATCATTTTCAAAGATGTCAAAGAAATAAGTACAACAAAACCAAAATGATGTTATACAATTCTAATTAGTCACTGTTGCCTGCCAAAAGCTTGGAGCCTGAGACCTGCCCTCTCTTCATTAAAAATGGAGACTAACACATGCCAGAGAGGTGTTCCAGACACACTAACACTAAACTGAGACTTTGTCCTTGACTAAGGGAGAAGTTGGAAAGAGACTAGCCTTTTTGGTCTATGAGTCAGTGTTAGCTGTGCTGGGCCCACTGACCATCCAAAATCATCCCACTCCATGACCCACGGGGAACCACTGAAGGGTATGAGGCAGGGGTGTATTGTGGTCCAGACAAAAGAAGTAAGTAAAATGATGGGGCATATTAGAAGGTGGTTAAGTGATACAGAGAAAATAACAAAAATTGGGGATAAGGAGTGCCAGGGGAAGGGTGTTCCAATTTTAAACAGGTGGTCAGGGAGGTCCCCCAAGAGGGCGAGAGTGACATTTGAGCACAGACTTGAAGAGGGTGAGGGAGGAAGCTGCGTAGACATTTGAGGGAAGAGTGTCTGTGCAGAGAGAATGACATGTGCAAAGGCCCTGAGGTGGGCGAGTGTCTGGCGTGTTCGACTGCAAAGTAGCTAGTGAGGCTGGAGTGGAGCAAGGGAGGGGCGATGGTTGGAGATGAAGCGGAGGAGCAGAAGGAGGGGGCAGATAGCATTTGGGATTGCCCAAAGCCCTATTCTATTCCTGCAACAATCTCGGGGGGGGGGAAGAGTGAGAGTCAGTCAGCCATTCTGTACTCTTTTCACGAGCTGAACACCGTCTTCAAAGTCAGTGCCAGAACCATCTCTGCAGACTGCCTGGGCTCTGGCTACAAACTCAACAACTGTGCCATGTCGTCACCAACCCAGCATCTCTGTCTAGACAGCCCCAAACTGAGGTTCTGTTTTCCGAGCAAATAACCAGTCTGACTGATTATGTCTTTGGATTCCAACAGAATCCACCAGGTGTTTCAGTGTCTTGTAGACGGTCTCCGGAGCCTTCACAGGCCTAATGCCCTGCAGGCAGGACGGCTGTTGTCGTGAGCCCTCCTAGCTTCGGGATTGTTCCTGGGCTCCCCAGGGGAAGGTGATTGAGCTCCTCTGCGGACTGTGTTCTTGCCAGGTGCGTGTTCTGCACCACGTCCTTGGAAGGATGAAGGCAGATGGCGGATGGGGTGGGGGGTTGGGCAGCCCCACTGGGAATCCACCCAGGGATCCGACACTGAGTGCTTGCGGCCCGGGCGAGCCGGCTCCATCTTGCAGGAGATTGGCTGTGTCTGAGGTGTGGCAAGGGAAGGAGAGGAGCTCGGAGCTAATGAGCTGAGTTCGTGGCAGCATTAATGCGGCTGCACACCCAGCAGGCATTGCCATCCATCAGTCTGTCAGCCTCTCTGGGGGCCGCTGGAGTGTAAATTAATCTGGAGGTAGCAACTCCACTGCTGAATTCTTCCTCCAAATATGCTTGTGTCTGGAATCTTTCCCTGGGCTCGCAAAGAGGATAAGGCAATCACTTCTGCCTTCTGCCATCGACGTATGGGGATTTTTCCACGGCCACAGACCCCACATGGGCCTCAGGGGCCCTTGGCCTGGGAGAGAGACCACGACTGGTGAGTCGCAGTGAGAAAGAAAGACACTATGTGACTCCCTGGATCCAGGTGGGCCTGAGACCAGATGGGTCACTGGACTTCCAAAGTATGTGTGGCAATAAATTCCCTTGTTGTTTGAACTGAGTTTCTGGCACTTGCAACCAACAAACAGATCTCAGTTCAAATCCTAGCTCTGCCATTGACTAGTTCTATGATCTTGGGAAAGAATTGACAGTGCCTAAAGTCATCGTCCTCATCTGAAAATAGAAATAATAATAGCACGTGTCCTATGGGGTTGTTGGCAGGATTAAACGAGAACACCTGTGGATGCTCCTGCCCGTTTCTTGACACGAGCAGTGATCAGTGAAATGCTGGTTCCTTTCTTCCCTGATGCTGAGGGGGAGGTGAACGGACACTCAACTGGGCAGGGCAGACGTTGGCATGGTCAGGAGATAAAATAGAGTCACGTGAGCCGAGAGTGTGAGCAGAACATGGCTGCTTTCAGGTGTTGCCTCTTGTACTCTCTCTACTCTTGTTCCTGTTTTCCCATCTCCTCCAGTCTCTAGACCCCGCCATGCTCTAAAGAGGGTACCAGAATTAATGATTCCTATAATGGCTGCTTCCTGGAAGTCTGTGTCACCTCTGTGGAACCTCTTAGCCTTAGCTTCCAGTGCTCCAGGAAGGGAAAATTTTCAAGTCAAATAGAATTATATATACACCATTTCTTTGGAACCTTCAGCCCGCAAGATCCCAACATCATGACTTCAGTTTCAACACAATTGCTCTTAGTCCTCATTTCACTGCCTTTGGCGCTGCCTGGTGTTGAGGAGAGCACAAGCTGGAGATGCAATTGCTGTCTTGTCAGGTGTGGTTCTCAGCACTTGTGCTTGCAGGTATATGCACGGAAGGGAAAGGGACAGGTGACTTTGAAGGACCTCCTGAATCAAACCTCGCCCTGAAACCTTTGTGTTGTTAAGGCTAAACCTGAGCTTTGGTGTCTGAAAGTTTCCAAGAAACAGTAAATAGGGGAGTTTCATATTCTTTGTTGTTTCCCTTAAAATGGGAACAAATTGGTCTATAAATGGGAAAATATGTTTTCTTTACAACAAGTAATGCACTGAAAAATGCAGCCTATGATTTGTATTTGCTGGTTAGAAAGAGGGTCAAAGAAGTTAGGTGGCTGAAACTTACATAAGTGATATTTCACAGTTTTGGAATTTTCAAAGCACATGAAATAGGAAGAAGGAAGCTTTTGCCCAGAATCCTAGGAAATCACCACTATTAAGTTATAATCATTGCCTCCTGAATTGTTGAGCAGTCTTTTCTCCATATTTTTATCAGATTTTTGTTTTATCTCCCAAGTTAATATTGTATTTAGATATCACATATGAGTCAAAAATTGAAACACTTATCTCTGGGTAAAAAACATTCAGAAAAAATGTATTCAGTATAACTAATATTAAAATGGAAAAAAGATTTAATGTAAAAAAAAAACCTTTATATTAACATTGAAATAGAGAAGAGATCTAATGTAAAAAAAAACTTTATATTAATTAACTGAGTAA
>NW_012147523.1:3803605-3806053 GCF_000956105.1 Propithecus coquereli | reverse complement strand
TCAGAAATCAGCCTTTCTCTCCCGGCTCATGCATGGGGACCCCGCTCGCTCCCTCACCCCAAGACTGAGAGGTAAATGTGCATCACTTACAGGGGGTGCAGTTAACACAAGGATTATCTTCTAAGCAAAGTAGCCCTGGAGGCTCCTTTGCTTCTCCCTCAAGAACCTCTCCAGGCAGCCGTGGATTGTGTTTTATAGCTCGAGTTAGTTGCACAATTAAACCCAAAGCAGCCCGTTTATGAATATGAGATGCCAAGTTTCGCTGCAAAGCATAGCAAAGTAACAGATGCTTTAGAGCAATAAACAAATTGAAGTATAGCTTTTTGTTTCTCTCTCTGATGCTAACAGGCAGAAAACCTTTCTTGGGAAGTGCAGCTTGGGGCTGGGGCGCTGTAAGAGGGTGTGTTCACATCACTCCATTGGACGCGGGGTCTGGATAACCCACTTTTGAAGATCCACATTGGCCCAAACCTCAGTGGAGGGGATTTCTGGTGTGAAGCCAGGGCCACTTCCAGCCTCGTGCAAAATAGAGAAGCACCACTTCCTGGTAAGCCCAGGTGCAGGGGAGACAGTTGGTAATTAAATGCAGACTTGATTTCACCCCCATTTGTCCCTTGGCTGGGCACCCCTGGGCAGAAAACAGCTCACACAACTTTAAGTAGTGGGTCTGATGCAGGTACTTTGACATCACCGAGATGGTGACCTGTTTTATAGATTTGAAAAAACAAAACAAACTCAAGAACCCCAAAAGGCAGACATTTGCTCCACCTTCCTTTGCTAGTTTGTACCTCACATTTTTAAAGTGTTACTGCAGCATTGGTTCCACTTTTGAATTATGAGTCACAATTCATCAGAGTCCCTAGCGTTTACGAGTGATTTTTCGTGTGCACCTGGGAATTTCCCACTCCATCTCCCAGTGGCCATTTCAAACCTGTAAGTCCACTTTAAGTCTTCAGCCCTTCCCTTCCCAGCCCTTCACAGGTGACCTTGCTCCTGCAAATCCTTCCATTTTCCACTGTCTTAGTCTGCTCTGGCCGCTATAACAAAATACCACACAGTGGGTGGCTTATAAACAACAGACGTTTATTTCACACGGTTTTGGAGGCTGGGACGTCCAAGATCGAGGTGCTGGAAGATTCAGTGTCTGGTTAGGGAATTTCCAGGTTCATATATAGCCATGATGAGGGAGCTATCTGAGGTCTATTTTATAAAGACACGAATGCCATGCATGAGGATGCACGCACTGGTAGCAGACACTGCTGGTGCTCTGCTCAGATACCTGTTGGTGTTCACCCTTGCACAATGAAGACGGAGCAGAAGCATGCTTGGCCTGTGAAGGGCAGGCCAAAATTCTGGAGGCTTCCTACCGCTGGAGACAGGCCTCAACCAATAACAGACAGAGACTTAGTAGGTAAATACTCCGGCTTTCTTGTTTTTCAACTGGGACAACTCCAGGTTAGATTCCACACTGTCTCCCAGAGCTCCTCAGTGGGATTGAGCCGTAGGTGCCCACAGGGGTGACTGGCTTCATAACACACCTTTTATTGGAGTCCTTCTGTCCCCACTCTCTGGTATTTCCTAAGCTCACCTTTCAAATAAATTTCTTGCATTCAAATCCTGTCTTAGTGTCTACTTCTGGGGGAAAACCAAACCTGGACACTATCTAAAGCCATCCCTGATCTTTTTCTCCCATTCAAGGCTGATTAACAGATCTGTGCTTTTATACCCATCTCTTGCTAAGGCTGCTGGATCCCATAAATACAAGGGCTACTTTTTAAGAAATTCTTTGTCTTGTCTACAGCATTAGATACCCCTGATCATTTGCTCCTTCTGGAAAAGATATGACCTCTTGGTTGCCACTTGATCATAGTGTTCGTTTGGATATCAATGTAACCAAACTCAGGCTGGCTTAACCAAGTTACTCTTGCGCTGTCTGCAGTAGAGTGAGGTGCCACCGCTTCATCTGCTGTCATTGTTCCTTGAGTGCATTTCCACCTTTAGCATTTCTCTTTGTTTTTGTCTCCTCGGCTAGATTATAAGCTCCTTAATTAAGGCAAAAAAAAAAAAAATCGCCCTCAGTATCAGGGACAGTGCATAGCACAGACAAGTTTTCTTCTCAATGTTGAGTAAACTAGTTGATGAAACTGTACAACAGCCATGGCATTGTGACAATCAAGATTGACCCATCTTCCTTTATCCTGTAGCCGTACATAGATGTGTCTACCTGAAAATTCATGTGGAAAACTTTTACGCACATGAACACAAACACTTAGGTGAACTTCCTGAAAATAAACAAAGGAGTAAGCACAGAGAATGGTGAAAGCGTCAGACTCAAAAACGTTGGTGATAAGTTAACAATCAAAATCAAACTTAGTTGCAATGATAATAAGTGCAGAGGGAAGCTGTGTAGGGCATCATGTAACATGAGCTAACACTTTAGATGCAATT
>NW_012147523.1:3799846-3803555 GCF_000956105.1 Propithecus coquereli | reverse complement strand
ACCCATTACATTGTTAAAAAAAAAAAAAAAGCATTCATGTCCAGCCATGTGGGAATGGGAAGAGTCAAAGGAAACCGGTTGAAAGTAGAGCTTGCAGGAAGCCGGCAGGGGTAGGAGCAAAGGGGTCTACACAGGCACAGGTGACTTCCACAGCAAAAACCCCAACTTCTCAGCAAAATGAGGACAGAAAGGTTTCCAGTGGCCTTGGGAAGCTGGAAAAGACACTTCATAGCATCTAAGAAACTTATGCCAAAGTTGCATGGCTTAATTGTGTGCAAGACTCACAAGGACAAAAACTGTGGGTCCTTCGCCTGCTTCTCTTCTCCCAGCATCTTCTCAAGTGTCCAGAATTTAATGAGTCCTTAATAAACAGAAATAAAAAAAAGAATATGCCAGTGGCCAAGGCACACAGGCTGCAAACTGGCAGCTTGTTGGCTGGAGCATCAGGGGACACATTTTATTTGGTCCTTATCATAGTTTTTTTTATTTTTTTGGTAGCTGTTGATGTTGTTTAAAAAACGTTTGACAAAATTTTATAACTGAGAAAATCTCACATGAAAATCTTTATTTCTGACTTCACATTAAAAAAATAACACGCGTAGGATTTCCGAGAGAGCCGTGCAGTTCAGCGAGGGAGGTGAACTTAGCTGCGTTTAAGATTCCCGGACCATAGCAACATTCCTGCCATCCATATGCTCCATTTGGGGAAAATTCCGATCACTTTATGGTGCTTGCAGAATATTATAAACTGCAAACAGATGCCAATTCCCAAGCACATGGACCATTCTTGCCTCTGAGAGTCACAGGATGAAAGATAATGATAGTTTTTTTAAAAAGTTCAGGGAATGTCCCGCCAGCCCAGCAGTGTCAGGCAACTGCTGTCCAGAGCTTCAGCCCCACAGCTCAATCTGAGGCTTTGACATCCTTTAAGAGAGAGCCAGAAAAATTGGAGAGGCCAAAAAGGCGGTAAAATATTAGATGGTGGGTGAACTGCATACCTCCTATCTGTTGAGGTTCAAGGTTAGTAGTGAATCACATCCCTCCTCACTTCCTGGTTCTAACTTAATTAAAAAATTGGGGGCGGTTGACCTTTAAATTTTATTTCTACTTATATTCCTAGTCAAGCTAGATTGAAGAATATGTCTTGAACCCACGGCCGAAATTAGGCATTATGCAGCTACGCGTCTCCTTTTAAACTTGACTTTGGGTCCTGCCTGATGGAAAAGTTGGGGCACCCACCCAGCAAGTCGCAGAAGGGATCTGGACTGGCCTCACTCTCATGGGGGCCTAGGAGAGAAAAGTCAGAGGTGCGGCTTCCAGTCCTACCTCTAAAAACCAGGACAGGTGGGTCCTGCCCCAGGTGGGAATAAGGGCTCCATCATTTCTCTGCGATAGGCAAGTCCCAGAGACAGAGGAAAAGGGAAAAGACCCAGTCAAGAAGGAAAGCTGAGCTATGCTTGGCCCAAATTCCACTGTATAAGTGTTAATTATGACATCTAACACTGGAATTATGCCTCAGGACCATTCTAAGGGCTTTACACGATCTAATTTATCTCATTTGATCATCTCAATCCTTGCAACAGCCCTGTGAAATATTATTATGATCATCTCTGTTTAAAGATAAGAAACCCAAGGAACAGTAAGCTTCAATAACTTGCCTAAGAGAACACTAGTTAGAGGTTGGGCTGAGTTTCAAAGTCAGGTCCATCGGACTCCAAATCAGAGCTCCTGCCGAGACAGAAGGAAGGGCAGAAGCCTCGTCCACAAGGATGCAGGGGTTGGCAGGACTCTCCACAGCCCCTCGTCACAGGACTCTGTCGTAGAAGGAGCTTCACCTCCGTGTCTTCTTCCTGAGCCCTGGGTCCTGTACCATCGCTTTCCAGTGCGGGGTCCAGGGAAGCCCACAGGCTCCTGGGTTCAAACCTCTACTTTGCCACTTTTGAGCTGGATGGCCTTGGGTAACTTCTCTCATCTCGGTTTTCACATCTGTGAAATGTAGAAAAAAATATATCTACTGTCAGTTGTGTCCCCTCTGAAAAGTTAGGCAGACTCTGATCTCATCTAGACATCGACCTTGACCATCGTCCTTTTTGCCAGGTAGATCTTCAGCCTGGCGTTTTTCACTCTTATATGATGTACCACCGCCATCCCACTCCCTCATTTTTGCCTCTTTGACTTCAGAGTCTGTGGGAGGTGGCTCGGAAGAGGAAAGCCCTCCCCTAACCTTGTTTCCTTAAGCCTATGTACAGGAGAATCTTCCAGATGTCCATCCGATCCATAGTCCCTGAAGACAGACTGAAGAGAAGCAAAGACAACCCCAGGAAGAACAGAACTTTGAAATTGTGGCTGTCGCCCTCAAATCTCACTCCCTGCCTCACCGTACGTCATTATGGATTCCATGTTTGTCCTAGATTTTTACCAGAGATGCTCCTCTACTGAGGATGAAATGGGGACCATTCCCCTAGAGGAACACCAAGCAGAAGGTCCTGCACACAATCGCCCGGCCCTGTGGTCACTGGTTGCCACAAGGCTGGGAGGCAGAGATACAGACAGACCGTCTGGCCCAGCGCAGCTCTCCCTGCCTGTCTCCAGGGGTCAGACCGTCAGAAATCAGCCTTTCTCTCCCGGCTCATGCATGGGGACCCCGCTCGCTCCCTCACCCCAAGACTGAGAGGTAAATGTGCATCACTTACAGGGGGTGCAGTTAACACAAGGATTATCTTCTAAGCAAAGTAGCCCTGGAGGCTCCTTTGCTTCTCCCTCAAGAACCTCTCCAGGCAGCCGTGGATTGTGTTTTATAGCTCGAGTTAGTTGCACAATTAAACCCAAAGCAGCCCGTTTATGAATATGAGATGCCAAGTTTCCCTGCAAAGCATAGCAAAGTAACAGATGCTTTAGAGCAATAAACAAATTGAAGTATAGCTTTTTGTTTCTCTCTCTGATGCTAACAGGCAGAAAACCTTTCTTGGGAAGTGCAGCTTGGGGCTGGGGCGCTGTAAGAGGGTGTGTTCACATCACTCCATTGGACGCGGGGTCTGGATAACCCACTTTTGAAGATCCACATTGGCCCAAACCTCAGTGGAGGGGATTTCTGGTGTGAAGCCAGGGCCACTTCCAGCCTCGTGCAAAATAGAGAAGCACCACTTCCTGGTAAGCCCAGGTGCAGGGGAGACAGTTGGTAATTAAATGCAGACTTGATTTCACCCCCATTTGTCCCTTGGCTGGGCACCCCTGGGCAGAAAACAGCTCACACAACTTTAAGTAGTGGGTCTGATGCAGGTACTTTGACATCACCGAGATGGTGACCTGTTTTATAGATTTGAAAAAACAAAACAAACTCAAGAACCCCAAAAGGCAGACATTTGCTCCACCTTCCTTTGCTAGTTTGTACCTCACATTTTTAAAGTGTTACTGCAGCATTGGTTCCACTTTTGAATTATGAGTCACAATTCATCAGAGTCCCTAGCGTTTACGAGTGATTTTTCGTGTGCACCTGGGAATTTCCCACTCCATCTCCCAGTGGCCATTTCAAACCTGTAAGTCCACTTTAAGTCTTCAGCCCTTCCCTTCCCAGCCCTTCACAGGTGACCTTGCTCCTGCAAATCCTTCCATTTTCCACTGTCTTAGTCTGCTCTGGCCGCTATAACAAAATACCACACAGTGGGTGGCTTATAAACAACAGACGTTTATTTCACACGGTTTTGGAGGC
>NW_012147523.1:3796169-3797427 GCF_000956105.1 Propithecus coquereli | reverse complement strand
AAATTTTTTTGACCATAATAGAATCATACTTTTAAACAGCTTTTCTCACATTTTCCTTTTAAGATGTTTAATGAGCAAGTTATTTATAAGCTTGACACAGAGGAGAACATGAATATTCTTTGTCACTGTGTTTTTTTTTTTTCTGGTTGTTCAAGTGTTCTTAAAGTGAGCTCACTTACGTACATGTTTCTGCAGTAGGGGACCTTCTCTGATTGCATTTATGAGAACATTATTGCTCCCTTTGGATTTTCTAATGCAAAAGGACATACGTCCTAAAGTCTAAAATTTAAACTTATACATCTTTGTTTTGTTAACATTTTTGAGGCCTTACTGAGCACCAAGCACTGTACAAATTACTGCACATTTTCTTATTCAATTCTCATCCCTTGTCACACTTAATTATGACAATAACCCTATAAGGTAGGCACATAATTGGCCCCACTTAACAGATGAGAAAACTGAGGCTTAAAGGGGTTAAATAATTTACGTGTGATTACTCAGTCAAGAGGTGAGCGAGCAGAGTTAGAGGCCATGTCAGGCTGACTCCCGTGTCTGTAGGTTTTACTGCTAAGCTATTGTGCCTTCCTAATTTTAAGGAGCTATCAAACTGATCTTCTGCATGAGAAATGCCTTTCAGTGGGTTAAGTAAAAGTTAGCCTTAACTGTCCAAGTCCCCAGGCATTTAGCAACTTGCTGGAGACACTAGTAGGTAGAAAAAAATCACCTGTGTTTAACAGAAAAGGGCTAGGGTTTGCTGACATATTTAGTTAATCCACATAGAGATCGGTGATGAGGAATCTGGCTAATTAGTTGTGGAATTTTAAAAAATGAGCAAATGTGCTATGGTGAAATGCATTTTACTTCCTGAACCTTCAGGGAAAGCACTTGGTATGTTCTGAGGCTGTGTGTATTTAACGTATCTTGATTGAACATTCAGCTGCATGTTTTGCAAGACTCAGGTATCCTGGCTTTGTTCGAACATAGATAATTACATTCTGCTTCAGTTCTCCCTACAGCCTCAGGTAGGTACAAGGTTAATAACAATAACTACGGCTAACAAGCACCTACTATGCACCAGAACATATTGGGAGATTTCTATGCATCCAATCCGTTCCGTAATCCTGCAGAGTGAGTTTTATTTTAGCCCCTTTAATGGGGAAACTGAGGCTCAGACTGAGGTTAAGTGACTTGCCTGAGGCTACATACATAGCAGTAAGTAGCAAACCAGAGATGCAAACATTTTTTCCTACACTGTTCA
>NW_012147523.1:3791828-3792194 GCF_000956105.1 Propithecus coquereli | reverse complement strand
GATATGACAATTCCATCCCCATCACTCTTCCTTCTGATAAAATACATTGGCTCTTTCCCTTAATTTACTAATCCAATAGAAACTATATAATTATTGTGTCAAATTCAATTTTCTAAATCCTTTTGGGATTTAGATTGGAATTACACTTGATTTCTAGATTAATTTGAGAAGAATTGATGTCTTTCTAACATTGCAATTTCTCATCTCTCCAGTTATTAAAGTTTTAATTTAGAGAACAATATTAAATATTCATTGTGCTAGCAGGCATCTTTCTTTGTCTTGCCTAACTTTAATGAGACTCATAACCTGCAGGATGTAAGGACAGGACTAGAGTTAAAACCCTTGTGTTTATATCCCACCTTCACT
>NW_012147523.1:3790573-3791263 GCF_000956105.1 Propithecus coquereli | reverse complement strand
TTGCTGTTAGAAGCTCTTTGGCTGAAATGGACTATAGCACTGTACTGGTTTCCGATTTGGAATTTATAAATGCGTTGGGAGTGAAGTAGTGAAGGGTTTTGTATGAATATCAAAGCATAGGCTGTTCTACACATCTTTCAGGAAAAGTTATCAAGAACAGCAAGTGGTATATTTTTATACATAGTTGGGAGAGGTAGAGAATGTCAGAAACTGGAATATCATGGGTGAATTAGGTCTTCCCTTTGTTCTGGGCACAGAGAAAATTGTATCTTCCTTTTAATATCCAAGTGCACAAACACAGAGACCAGTTATCATGTGTACAAAGTATTTTTAAACTTTTTTTACGTACCAATTTAACACCAACATTTTCCCAATGTCCCAAACATTTTCTAAAACGTTATTTATAATCACAGCATATCATTTCCTTAAATGAGTGTGCTGTCATTTAATCAATATTAGTCTTATGTACATTTAGGTTGTTTCTATAATTTCACCACTTTAAATAAGTAATACTGAGTTGAGCATCCTTATAATATACATCTTTTTGCAAGTATCTTAATATTTTGACAGGATAAATTCTAGAAACTGCCTTCTGTAAAATTTAAACTTATTTACAATCCTAGCACTTTATGGGTGCATATTTCTAATATTCCATAGACAACACTAAATAATTTTTAACAGTTATAGGTC
>NW_012147523.1:3741408-3788693 GCF_000956105.1 Propithecus coquereli | reverse complement strand
CATCAGTCTATGCCTTTGTCCAGACCTCTCGCGCAGACCAGGGTCCCTGGTGCTTCTGGCTCCTGAGCTTTTAGGGGGCTTTCTGGCAAGAACTCACTTTCCCCTTCTTAATGACACCCCCTCTTCCACAGCCACTCGCGTCTCAGCCTTCTCCTCTCCTAAGTCGAATGGCCCTCATAAATCAGCCTCCCTCCTTCCAAAAATATGTCTACATTTATTGCCTGCCACCAACTCTTCACTGTTTCTCTTTGATATTTTGAGTTTATACCTTCTATCCATTTATTACCATTTGTTATGCTCACCTCTTGTCCTTCTGCTCAAATGTCCCCTATTGGGTTTCTCTGACCACTTAATTGCCTCACTATACTTTTCTCCTTCTTTTCCTTCATCACGAGTTGTAATTAAATATTTTTCATTTGCCCATTATATCCTCCAATTGTAGACTCGACCTCAGTGCTTAGCAAAATGGATAGCAAAGAGTAGGTGCTTAATAAATGTTTACTGAGTGAGTAATGTCCACCTTACTCTGGTTTGGATTCCCTTTGGCTGCACCAATACTGTTTTGAGCCAGGGGTTCCCAAACTTTGGTCATTGAAGGGATCTTTTGCCATATTTAAAGTACCATTTACTATTATTTACTTAATATTCAAAGTACCGTTTACTATTATTTACTTAATATTTGTGAATTTAGATCAATTCACATTTTCTACCTTCACTATGTATCTCATCTTCATCCTAAGCAATGAGATCTGTTAAATAAAAGTGATGTCCTAGTTCCAATTTTCTAAAATATATTAAAATAAACACATAACTGTAAAAAATGTAAATTTCATCCATGAATCACTGTGGGCACCACAGATGACAAGTGAACACACTTTGGGAAATTCTTTCTAAAGCTCTCAGGCTGCCGCATTTCCTCCAGGAGTCGTGTCTTCTTGGTTTAGACGATTCTTTCCCATCTAATTCATTCAACAAGCAAAATATTTGGTGGGTATGATTCATTCTCTTTTGCTTGCCTATAATGGGATGGCTCCGTGACAAGGACTGAGGATACCACAGCCAGCAAGGCAGACACCAGCCCTTCCTGATGGGGTTTTCAGATGAATTGGGGGCGAGGAAAGGCACTAGAGAAACAGATATGCAAGATAATTACAGATCGTGTTTAGAGCGATAACAGAAATAAACTCTGGGGTTTAGAGAGTGACATTTAACAGTGGTGACATTCGAACTGAGACCTGAGTATGAGAAGGACTGAGCCGTAGGAAGAGCCAAGGTAAAGTGATCAAGGCAGAAAGAACAGCAAAGTCCTGGAGACAGAAAGGGGTAGGTCTGGGGGCTGGGAAAGCACCTGCTAGTTCACCTTGCCGGGTTTCATGAATGCCTTCCAGAACCGAAGTGCAGAGCTGGACCGTTTACACCAAAGCCCAGACAAGAATTCCAACGTATACAGTTTAGGCAGGGCTTGGACCTGTCGGAAGTATTGGTGACCCAACAACCATACATGTGGCTTTGGGCACATCTGAGGCCTGGATGATATTTAAGCAGCTGACTTTCCGGCATAATCAGAAAGCCAACCCCTGCTAACCCCTTGCAACCACAGAGCTTAATATATTCCGCTACAACTGCAACTTTAGGGAAACAGACTGGAAAGGACTCCTATCATTGGTTCAGCTCAGGGAGGCAACAGGTGTTCGCTCCTACAGCTGCAGTTGGATCACCTCCCACCAGGGGGCACTGTGATGCCGCAGGACGTGGGGCAGGCTTGCGGAACTCATCCCTGCAAAACCGTTAATACCCCTGGGGACTCTGGAGTGTGAGGTTGTAAAGCTTGCCGCCCTTAAAAAATAAAGTAAGCTCACTGACTCATGCGGTCACTGGCTGGAGAGTTTGCAGGTGCCTGGGAAGCATTCAGAGCTGGTGGGGACTGACTGGTCCTTAGAGCGGATCGGGAGGCAGATGGCGGAGGCTGGGGGCTCTGTGGACCGCGGAGGCTGGGGGCTCTGTGGACCTCGCAGGCGGGGAACACCGGGAGGGGAGGAGAAGGTGTTCAGGCCGGGTAGGGTGGCATCCAGCTCCGTCCCAGTGCTGGTCAGTGTGAAGGACTTCCTGTGTTTGGTAGCAGGAGATTGAGGGTGTCCCATTCTCAAGGGTTTCTATATTCTCTGTGGATGGTGATGTGAGCTCAGCTGTTGAGAGTGGCAGGAAAGGGCAGGGTTTGGGTCATTTGCAGAGAATGGGGAAGGTCTGAAATTGTTGTTGTGCAAAGTGGGAGAGCCAGTTGGCCAGAGATACGTGGTGAATTTGCTCGCTGTGTGCTAAAGTCCCCTTTGTGCTGACAGTCAAGTCTCTGCGGTGAAGCCAACCTGCCAGTTTCAGTTCTCCAGCAACCCTCTTCCCCTGCAGGTGCGGGTGTAAAGAAAGGGCAGTCAGGTGCTCCCAGCGCCCAGTGCTACTCAGGAAGCTTCTTGTACAGGTCCCTGGCCTTTTTGAGGGTCTCTTGCATGTCCTTAGGGATGATCTGTCATCCTGCCTGGAGGTGGTGGCTCCAAAATTTCTATGTGGGCCAAGGAGTTGGCTTGGCCCCACTGGAGGAGGGTTAGAAAGCTTGTCTTGGAGTTGCTATGCATTCTGTTTCATCGTGCGCGTTCACTGATTTGACTAATGGAGACTATAGGAGGACAAAGGTCCCCTCGGCCACCACTTGGTATGATGACTGCCCCCATGTACCAGCTTGTTTTCTGGATGCTGGTGTCACTGGGGAACATAACTCCAGAGCAAGCTGACCCAGAATGGATGCTAGAAAGTAGAGCCTAGCTAGAGAAAGGTGCCCGAGCTGGTCCCTGCTGCTCTGTCCTTGAGTGAGGACAGCTGCAATGCGTCCTACACTGGCTGGGACAGACGTCAAAAGAGAATGAGTAAGAAGTTATCAATTGGATTTGGTTATAGATTCGATGTGGGTGTCGCTGGGGCTACTGGTGGGTGGTGGAGCCATTAACGGAGAAGTGAGAAGATAAGTGGTAAGTCGAGGAAAAATAACTGAAAGACGTATGGAGAAGGAATAGTCAGAGGATAAAAAGGACACCAAGAGAGTGTGTTCCAAGAGCCAACAAGATGCCTCAGCTGCCACAGGAAGGCGGAACGAGGCCAGGACCAGAGGTGGAGCTGAGGTGCAGGGCCGTGCTCAGAGGTGCGGGGTGGGAGCCAATGTAACAAGCAGAGGAGGAACGAGAGGGAAGGAAGTGGATCTCCCTGGGCTTTATTTCAGGAACTCTGGCTGGGAAGAAGAGGAGATACACAGGAGTGTTGCTGGAGAGGGTGAAGGGATAAATGACTGGCATTTTGAAAATGCAAAAGACTTGAACTAAAGGGGAGAATCAAGTAGGGAAAGAGGAACCCCTCGATGGCTGGCGACAGTGCTTGATGGTTTATGTGGGACTCTCGCATGTTTATCCAGCTGAGTCCACACGACAGCCAGGTGACGTCGGCATCATCATCACCTGCACGTTGCAGGTGAGCAAATGAATATGAAAGTCACACGGTCGGGAAATGGAAAAGCTGGGACTCAAACCCAGGTTTTCTGAATGCAAATCATCCACAATATCTTGCCCAACACCAATTATCTGATTCCGTTTAATGCAGCAAACATTCCTTGAATACATAATCTGTGCCAGGATTGCCAGGGCTGCCTTAACACCTTGCTACTCAAAGTGTGGTCCAAGGACCAGCAGGTCAGCCCCACCATAGAGCCTGCTAGAATGCAGACTCTCAGGCCCCTCCCTAGACCTACTGAATTGGAATCTGCGCTTCAGCAAGACCCCCCACCTCCAGGTGATTCAAATGCACGTTAAAGTGCGAGAGGCAGTAGCTTAAGGGACCTGCTCCAAGAAAAAGGGAGGGTAGGGAAAGAAACTAAACCCAGACCGCAAAAGGAGGGATATTTGGGGAATTACCACCAGATAGTGTCCCCACAGTCAGCCACAGATGGGGGCCTGAGAAATTGAGGTCCAGTTGCCTGGAAGCTTGTCAGAGCTGCACACGCAGCAGCAAAAAACATTCATTCAACGCCCACGGTACCCTTCCTCCTTTCCGGGCAAGCTTCTTGAGGAAAGAGCTATACATTCTCACCTTCCGTGTCCTTGCTTCCCGCCCACGCCTCGGCCACTCCAGACACATTTCCTCCCCCTCACTCCACGATAGAGGCTCTCTTCTTCCTAAATATTATCAATGGAGACTTCTTTAAAAAATAGCTTTTCAGTAGCTAGTTTTTTAAACAACAGAGAATACATGTTTATGACAGAGGAAAAAAAGTCCAACGAGTGCAGAAAGCTAAAGGTGATAACAAATTCACATTCTACACTACAATCCACCCCTGATCCCCTCAAGGCTATTCTCTGAAGATAATCTCTCTTTACAATGTATTGAACATCCTTGCAGAAAAAGTTTATGCATAGACAACACACTAGCATATGTGTGTATATTTTGTATGTAAATAGGGACATATTAAACTTACTGTTCTGTAACTTGCTTTTTTCACTTAATAATACATTTTGGACTCCCTTCTGTGTCAATATTTATAAATTTATCTCGTTTCTTAATAGCCACATAATAATCTATTGTATGGCCTCACTGTGGTTTATTTAACTAGTCTCCTATTAATGGACACGTGGGTTGTTTCTGGTCTTTTTTTTTATTTTATTATAGTGTTTCAGTAGTTAGGTTAATGCTAGCTGATATAACAAACAAACCCCAAGAAAAAATTTATTTCTTGCTTGGACAACAATCAGAGGGGGTTGTTTCCTAGTCGTAAGTGTTCTTCCCCACCTCTCCTACTTTTTGGACCTACCTAGGGCCACAGAGTCCATGCATTCAGCTAGTGGACCAGCAAAGACACTCAAGAGGACATACCTACTTTGTCACCACCTTGGCCTAGAGGTAGTACACAGCACTTCAGCTCATTGTCACTGTCAAGAGTCAGCCATGCTCCCGCCTGGATGGAAGGGGTGCTGGGAGATGTAGTCCTTGGCTGACAACTACCCTCTAGGAACAGCCTGTGTAGGTATCTTTGGGGGACGCCTCCCCCACGTCTACCACAAACGCTACAGTGAACACCCTTGCGTATGGGTCTTTACTCACTTGTGCAAATACATTTCCAGAAGTGGAATTGCTGGGTTAAAGTGTATGTGCATTTTACATTTTGATAGATAATATCTAATTGCCCTCCCAAATACTGCATCGATTTATACACCTGCCAATATTAGGAGGGTATTGGTTTTTCACACTCTTGCCAACAATTACTGTTACAATTTTTAAAAATATATTTCTAGCCTTAGAGATGAACAAGATTATCTCATCATGGTTTTAATTTGCATTTCTTTAATTTTAAGATATTGAGTATCTTTTTGTGTGTTTATTTTCCATTCATAGCTCTTTTCCTATTAACTCTTTTCTCATGCCTATGTTCCTTTCTTCTACTGGTTGGTTCTTATTGATTTGCAAGAAGTCTGGAAAAATATATAAAATGTAAATATATATGAAAAATATATGAAATCAGTTCCTTGTGTCTGTAGTGTATATACAGAAAATATTTTTTCTGTTGGTCATTTTTCTTTTATTTTATTTATGGTATTTTTCCATTCCAGAAACTTACATTTTTTACATAGTCTAACTTTTCAATCTTTTCCTTTATGATTTTTTCCTCATGCCTAGAAAGGCTGTCCTCATGCCAAGATTCATTTTTATGTTCTCACGTTTTCTTCTAGTGAGAGAGCCACACTGGAATCCAGACTCTGCAAACTGCCTGTGTTGCTTTGGTGATTTACTTTAGTTCTCTGTGTCCTAGTTTCCTCAGCTCAAAAACTGGAATAATGTGAGTGTCTACTTTGTAGGGTTATTGTGAAGATTGAGTGAGATGATTCATGCACAGAGCTTAGAACAGTGTCTGGCCCACAGTCACTGAACAGATGTTAGCAATTATCTTGTTGATGTCCAAAGCATCAGTGACCATGTGCATGGTCATGACCATGTGCATCGGTGACCATGGCTGACGTGTGCTGGGAATTCCTTTCTTATGGTGAGCAAGTGACAAGACTCAAACCCAGCTCTCTTTGATTTCAAATCCTATACTCATACGCAGCCACTAAAATACCCACTGTCTTCTACATGGCTGTATCCTGCAAGGAGGACCCCTTTGTAGTCTCTACCTGTCATACTTAGGACAAATTCCACAATGCACAAGGGATGAGTAAAAGAACAAACTTTACTGGGGACACCTGCAAGCCAATGGTCGCAATATAATTGGCAGGAGGACGGGGTTACCTTGTCTTCTCACCCTACCAGGGCCTGGACCAACTGGATCTATGGGACTCTGCCTCCACACCTCCATCAACTTCCATTCTTATAGGGCAGGGATGAGAGGAGCCTTGTCCATCAGGGCATAATCAAACAACTGGTTGATTGCTTTTATGTACCAGCTGTTTACAGGAGTTGGGTGGGAAAGCCAGCTGCCCAGCACCTGGGGACCTTGAAGATCCATGGGAAACTGGGCTTGGGCATAGCCCCAAAAAGAGGAAGCTACTAATCCCTGCGGGAACCCTGGTTCAGGTGTAGCCCCTCACACTGGGGAAAAGGGACCCTGTAACCTCTAACCCCTATTGGTCCACAAAACTGTTAACTCCTTGAAGAAAGAAACTGCACTTCACTTATCTTTGTATCCCTGTAATATAGTAGGCACTCAATAAATGTTTGCCTCTTGAATGAATACATGAATGTATACAGGCACAGGACTAGGTAGGCATCGTCGAAATAGAGATGTGACAGTCATGATGCCTATTTCAGGGACCTTACTCTTTAGGGGGATGACAGACTCAGACAATGTGTCAAAAGTGGTTTATGTCTATAGTAGGTACCACAGAATCACAAGGGTAAAAAAATGCCCAACTCTTCCTGGCAGGGGGAAATGCTAAGGGCATAGTCAGGGAAGGCTTCGTGGTGGAGGTGATGATGAGCTGAGAGATGAGGTTTTGCCAGGCAGGTTAAGCAGAGCTTCATGCAAAGGGCACAACACATCAAATGTCCCGTAGCATGACAAATACAGTCTTTGGGAGGAGTAGAGACTGGACTTTAAATAGCCCAGTCTAGCCAGAGCCCAGGAGTAGCCATGCATGGTAGGATCAGGAAGAGCCGCAGAAATCCCGGTAGGGACTTGATCCTGTGAGCATGAAGAATGGTTGCTGGAGTTTAAGCTGGGACTCAACGTTTTGCTCTTGGGTCACATAAATGGAAGGATTTGGGGCTGTGGAATTAGAAGGAAGTGGTCCCACGATACGAGAGGGGACTCGTGTCCACGCTCAACCAGATGAGGATAAATGGCCACAGGTGCTGCGTCTGCCGCCTGGCTCGGCGCGTGGGGTTTAGCAGGTTTAGTTTTGAGAACCCGTTTCTTGCAGTAAGACCTTTTCCCTCCTCTTCCACTCCTAATTATGCCTCCGGAGACTGCAATGATTTTCAAAGAGCCTGGTTGCCCAGTTAGGAGCTAATAAATCACCACGGTCCCCCAGGCAGCCGGGCCTTCCAGAACACATGCAAAGGGTGTACAAATTTAGCAGAAAATGAAATCTTCCGAAGAATCCTATCAGTAATCATCAGCGGTGTGCCAGCTCGGTAAGTTTCCAATGATAGGCCAATATCAGGCCAGCTCCCACGTGCTGACACATGCACAGGATGTCCCAGTGTGGATGGCGGGGCCCAGGGCGCTGTCTCTGCTCCCCTGGGTGGCCCAATGTGGGTTAAAAATTTACTTTCCAGAGAGCCTCAGCATGGTAAGAGAGTATTTGGATTCTCTTTTCTTTTTTGTGGCGGGGAGAGGCTATAGGAAGTCTGCGATTTTTCCCTTAGGGTGATAGAGTATGGGCTTCCGTGGCATGGGACAGAGGGACACCTCTCCACTAGGATAAACAATAGGATTCTGCCTCATTGTTCTCAGATGACAGCCTCATCTTTATTTTTTTCCCTTTGACAAGTATTTTCTGAACCCCTACTAAGTGCCAGCCGTCCTCTAGATGCAGAGAATACGGCAGTGAACAAGATAACAACACTCACTTTTGGAATTTATACTCTACAGTGGGGTGGAGCAGGGGGTGGCCAGGGACAGTAAACAAACAAATAAACCTATAATATATTAGACAGTAATGAGTGTGATCATGTACTCATGAGGGTACCTATTATTAATATTAAGGTTGTATTTCCCAAGCTTTCCTGATTATAAGAATCATGAGGGAAGCTTATTTAAAATGTAGGTGTGTGGACTGCACCCCAAGCCCATTGAAATCAGAATGTACAGGGGACGGGCCCAGGAATTTTTCTCTAAGATGCACCCAGTTAATATTCATGAACACCTGTATTGAAGGACATGTAGCTGAAGGAAGGCACAGTCTACAGCAGTGGTTCTTAGGACTGGTAGCCCACTGGAACCATCTGGGGAGCCTCAAAATTGCAGGTACCTGGGCCCAATGCCAAGAGTTTCTGATTTAATTAGTCTGGCATGGGACCCAGGCATTTGCGTTGCTCTAAAAACCCCCCAGGTGGTCCCAGAATTCAGCTTGATTTCACCACCTCTTCCCCTCCACCCCCCAGTGACATGGCAGAGCCCTGGGCTAGGGACAGTGTGCAGATGGCAAAACAGACATGGCATGAAATGTGTTCCTTTAAATCTCATTTTACCTTCCTGCGTTTGGAGGTCTTGGCTGAACCAGAGCTTGGACTCCCCTCAGTCTACAAGCGAGAGCCTCTGTGCACGATGAAGTCTTACAAACAACAGAAAAGCTCCCTCCAGGACTATCTGCCCGAGGCCAGAATGCTAAAAGAGGGCTGAGTTTATCAACACCGATCATTTCTGAGGATGCAAGGCCCACTTCTCAATATGCACCTACCTCATAAATGGATCCATTTGTTGAGCAGCTATGGTGTTGTGCTAGGAAGGCAGAAATGAACAGAAAACATGTCCAAGTTGCTGATTTGTTGATATACGTGGACTCATAACTAATAATTCCCACAGGATGGGATGAGGGTGCTAGCAGGTGGGTCTAAAAAGTGCTGAGAGATCACAAGGAAGGATTCACAGAGGGTGTGTGTGGCTTTGGGTTTGGACTTGGAAACATGACCAGGCGTTCATGAGGGCAAAAGAAACAAGAAAGATGCTCCGTGGTCTTGAAAAACTAAACTAAAACACCCAGCAAGTGCACAGCACACATGGAGGAGCAGGACACGTTTGGGGAGTGGATTTTGTGTTCACTATGGCATAAGCATCAGGTTACCAGGAAGTGGCAAGTGGTTAATTCTAGAAAGGTAGGCAGGGGCTTGAGTACCCAGCCAGGGAATATGGGCTTTATTCAAAAGAGTCGGTGATGGTCGACATGATTGGTTTTGCTCTAGAAAGTTTGGAATTCGTGACTGGATTTCCTGGTGGACACAGAATGCAGAATAGATGGAAAGGGAGAGCAAGTAGAAGCAGGGAGGTCAGAAAGAAAGAACTCTTGTCTGAGGAAGAGTTGACAAGGGCCTGCAGCCATGTGAGTGGGCTCGGTGAGCCGTGGGGAGACTTCAGAAGGTTGGAGAAATAAAACTTACAAGAGTGAAAGACATTAGATGTGAGGAAGAGTCGAGAACGATTTTGAGATTTTTCTGCTTTCATGGTGATATCTGTGAAAACAGGCAAAAGAGAGCAGTAAGTTTGGGGAGGAAAATGGTGAGTCAAGTTGTCGAGGTTGATATGCGGCACATAGACAGCTGGGCATGAGCTGCAGTTACAGGTTTGTGAGTCAGCATCTCTCCGGGGATGGTTAAAGGCTGAGGAAGGATTGAGGTCATCCAGGAGGATCACGTTGAATGAGAGAAGTGGGAGACAGACCACTGGGGAGATACAGAATGGTTCAGAGAGAGCTGGGAATTTGAAAAGGGGATGAAGGCATCTAAGCATAACTGGGATAGACAAGTTGTTGCTTCATTTAAATCTCAAACATATTGATGGAGACCTTACTCATGCCACGGATTGTGGTAGCTTCTTGAGATATAGCTGCAAATAAGATATGTCCTGCCCTGCCCTTCCCTCATGGAGTTTATAATCAAGTCGGGTGAGTGTAAATAACTTCCATAGAAAAGAAGGAGAAGTAGCCCGATTGCAAAAGATGAGTTAGAATTCTTGGGTTGCAAGCAACAGAAACCAATTCTGATAACTTAAACTAGTAATGATTTACTGGAAGGATATGGATTAAGTCACAGAATCCAGAGGAAAATGAAAGGACCAAGTCTTCGAAAAGGGCAAGAACCAGATAGCTATAGGATTTGGTAACAGAAACTAATGGGGGAATCTCTCTCTTCCAGCTTCCTATGTCTGGTTGGAGAGCTTCATTTTCAGTATTTATGACCCATTTTTTTAGTCTTTATAACACAATTGGTACTTAGTGGTCTAACTTTGATCATGCACCCACCCCTTGGCCCACCAAGATTTTGTCCAAAGCTAAGAGTGATAGTTCCTCAAAGAAAAATCTGGGATTGTTAACCAGAGGTACAAGAAATTGTTGCTGAGCAAGTTAAAATAACAAATGGGAGGTAAGTCTAAACAGGGTGTGTTAGATTATTCCTTCAGTAATTTTTGCAGAGCTACATAAAAAAGAAGGAGGCAGAAGCTTAAGAGGTTTACAGGGTGAAAGAAAAGTCCAGCTGTTTGTTAGCAGCTGGAAACAAGTAAGCAAAATTTAAAGAGTGACATAAGGAAGTAAGATGGGCCTCAAAGCAAAGTCTAAGCACCTTCTCACCATGTGCACAGAGCATGGAGGTGTAGACACAGTCCCCATGCATGTTGTCACAGGATTCCTGTGTTCTATTCCAGTGACCTAAGGAGAAGTAAATATGCAAAGGTGTTTTGGGGGAACAGAGAAAATTTGAAATCCATAGGACTCTTTGACTCATGGTGTGGCTACAATGATCTCGTTTACAGTCTGGTTCTTATATCTTCCTTGCTATTTGTCATTTGGTTTTGCGACTGAGATGCTGATTAGGAATTAGAAGGGTGGATTTTCACTTCAGTGCACACACAGGGGAATGATGTGATGCTCCGGAGATCACTGGAATTGGTGAGAACTTTCCAAACTGGTAACAGAGAGAGATGTTAATTGGTGCTCCCGGAAATAGTTCATAGCTCCACAGTCCAATAAGCTTGGAAAATGTTGCATCCTCAATTCCTCTCTTTACTGTGTGGAAGGATATTGCAAAGCTGTTTAACGGCTTGTCACGTCCACCTCTTTGTGTTGCCCTATAGAGTTTGGAAAGTCTTTAAACAGAGTTTAAATGCCCTGTTACATTTATATAATTTCATCTACTCTTGTCATAAGGGCCAACACCTAATTACAATGTGTGCCAAGTTCATAATAGGATATAGCCAGATTTCTAAGAAAATACAGCCGAAGAATTCTATTCAAGTGCCTTTGTGATTGTTTACTCACAATGATATCCTTTAAAAAAAATTGGTCTACTCAATACTAATAAATATTATTTAAACTTTCAACCCACAAGGTTCCATATAGACTTTGGGCCTGAAAGCAAAGTATCAGTTGTCTCAGCCTAGTAGCACAGGGGATTTGAAGGCTCAAGGGGCCAATGGGTGGGTTTGCGGAGAAGGCAGTAGGAGAAGGGACCTGAGCACGGGTGGACAGGTGAGCCCCTGCAGAGCTTGTTCCCTGAGGCTAGCAGGAGGGGCTCAGGATGGGTGCAGATCAAGGTCAATTTCAAGATAATGGAGAGGAAGGCGTTGGAGGGTGACCACTTATACCTTTCTAGTGTTGTGGGAGACTAGTTACATGTTACGGGTGGGTGACAAAATTAGAGTTGGGAGTTTATGGTGAGAATTGGGAATATTTGCTATGAAGAATGACAGGGAGAGCCTGTAAAGACAAATATAAAACTATAGAGCAGTACTGAGGGTTCAACTAAAGCTACATTAATAAATATATAAAGGATCCACTTACTGTAAGGGCCAGCAATTTTCTCCACTGCTATTTGACAACTCAGGGACAGAATTAGAAAGGATGAAAGGCTGGAATTAGCCTGATGAAGTTGATGACAATAATGATAATGATAATGATGATGATGCTATTGAAATGATTGTTCACTGGGTCTAGGGAAAGTGGAGAAGAAAGTGAGATCGAGAGGCTCCTGGATGAATTTGAAAATAGGTGTAATGAGTTTGAGACCGTGGTAAAGGTGGAAGGAAACAAGGCTGTCATCTGTAGTTTACTGTGGCTGCTGTAACAAATGACTACAAACTGGGTGGCTTAAAACAACAGAAATTTATTCTTTTACACTTCTGGAGGCCAGAAGTCTGAAACCAAATGTTTAGTAGGATTGGTTCCTTCTAGATGGCCTGAGGAAGGATCCAGTCCGTGCCCCTCTCCTGGCTTTTGGGGGCTGCTAGTGGCATTCCTTGGTATTCACGGCTTATAGATATCTTACTTCACTCTCTGCCTTTGAATTCAGGTCTCCTCATTCCCTATGTGTCTCGTCTTCCTTCTCTTCTCTTCTTAGGACACTCATCACTGGACTTAAGGCTTACCCTAATCTAGGATGATTTCATATCTAGGCTTAATTTAATTAAATCTGCAAAGACTTTTTTCCCAGATAAGGTCACATTCAAAGGTCCTGGGTGGGCATGTACTTTGGAGGGTCACCATTCAACTCACTACTTAGTCCTAGAGTGAGATTTCTGAGTTAACCATTTCAGAATTAAGGCCATTTCAATGACAAGACCCAAGGAACAGCCAGGAGGAAGAGATGGTGAAGGGTAGAGAACATGGACATACTCGGAGTAGTAAAAGTCAAAGCACTGTGAGGACAGGTTGTTGGATGGAGATGACAGTAGGAGCTGGGAAGAAGACTAGGAACCAGGAGTCAATATCCCAAAGGAATGTGAAGATGCATGCTTTGAGGGTTGGTAAGTCACAGTGTCAGGACTGGAGAAAGGATGATTGGGGAAGGGTGTTTCTCAACTTTGCCTTCACCTTGGAATCATGGGAGGAGCTTTAGAAAAGTACACCCCCCCCCCAACATTTTGCATCAATTGATCTAGGACAGAGCCCAGACATCTTTATTTTTAAAAGAAAGAAAGAATAAACTTCTCAGGTAATTGTAATGTGCAGCCAGGATTAAGAAAAACTAATTTAAGGGTAAAATATGACCTTCATCAAGAAGTAACGACTGGGAACCAGGAGTTTCCCTCCATCAAAGCCCGAAAGAGATGTACCTGGGAAGGAGACATTAGAGCCTCCTTCCATCACCCCATAAAGTCTGAAGCAGAGCCAGGAAATTAAAAAATGGGAGAGAGAAGGGTTGCATTGCCTGGCTTCCCACTGAGGTCCCAACCAGCCTGGAGTTCTGTTCTTCTTCAAGCCTACACAAAGGATGTATTTCAGATGTTTTTTGGCAGGAGAAGACGTCAGAACTCATATCTAAAACAGTTGCTATTCTTGCAAAACAAGCTTTTTTCACCCCCCAAAAAAGATTTTCTTAATATAATTGGAGAAATATCTTTTGCCAGAACAATATTCAGTGGCTTACTTTGTATTTTTTGAATATGCAATAAATGCATTGAAAATTTCAAGCTGTGTAAAAGATTACACAGTAAAAAGTAATTATCATTTATCTCTCATCTCCTAGTTTCTCATCCACCTCAAGTTCCTTCCCTAGGAGCAACTGCTTTTACTGGTGGCCTGTGTGCCCTTCCCACCATATACACACCGCACCTTGCCTTTTTGCATGTAACATGATATGTTGGAACTCATTCCATATTAACACATATAGATCTGCCTAACTCTACTAACTGGCTGTTCCACAATTTATTTAACACATATGGATGGACATCTAGGTTGTTTCCAGTTTTTAAAGCAAACTTGTTAAAAATTAGAAAAAAAAAATCAAGAGTTAAAGTGGGTTTCTCACCAGGTGAGAGTTTCAAATGTGCCAGAGAGGACGGAACTGAACAGGTCACGGGGTGGAGCGAGCCGGTGTGCTGTGCTTGAGTCCCGGGCCCCCAGGGGAACCCTGTTTGACGACGTGTTGCTTCTTCCCCTAGGAGCCTGATGCCCAGGACCCTGGAGACCCAGATCACGCTGGAGAAGACGCCCAGCTACTTCGTCACCCAAGAGGCCCCTCGCCGCATCTTCAACATGTCCCGAGACACCAAGCTGATCGTGGTGGTGCGCAACCCCGTGACGCGCGCCATCTCCGATTACACCCAGACGCTCTCCAAGAAGCCCGACATCCCTACCTTCGAGGGCCTGTCCTTCCGCAACCGCAGCCTGGGCCTGGTGGACGTGTCGTGGAATGCCATCCGCATCGGCATGTACGTGCTGCACCTGGAGAGCTGGCTGCGGTACTTCCCGCTGGCCCAGATCCACTTCGTCAGCGGCGAGCGGCTCATCACCGACCCTGCGGGCGAGATGGGGCGCGTCCAGGACTTCCTGGGCATCAAGAGATTCATCACCGACAAGCACTTCTACTTCAACAAGACCAAAGGATTCCCTTGCTTGAAAAAAACACAGTCGAGCCTCCTGCCTCGATGCCTGGGCAAATCCAAAGGGAGAACTCATGTACAGATTGATCCTGAAGTCATAGACCAGCTTCGGGAGTTTTATAGACCGTATAATATTAAATTTTATGAAACCGTTGGGCAGGACTTCAGGTGGGAGTAAGACACCCAGAGGCAAGGGCTCTTCTGTGGTCTTTTCCTTGAGGTTTGCTCTCGGAGCCTCTGATCCTCTTCCCCCAACAAGTCGAGACTCCAGCCTCGTTCCCAGCTTGGAGTCTATCATCTTGGAACCCGGAAGCGCAGCTAATGCCAAGAGACCAGGGGGTCCCTGCCACTAGCTCTCTCCATTCTGGGCAAAGTTGATCTGCTCTGGGACGTCCAATCAGTTCCCTTCCACCCGTAAGGGGCCTTGGGGAACGGCTTTAAGAAGAGTGGATCTTCCCCTGATGATGGATATTGTAAGTGGTGATGGTTCTGTTGCTATGGTTGCAGCAGTCGGCCCCTGTCACTGTCTGCCCAGGAGTGGCCTTGTTAATTCCAAGTGGCATGTACCTTCCCTCTGAGCCTCTTTCCCCGAGACACCCTGGGTGGTGGGATAGGAGACCATCCTCAGTCCTCCTCAGAACTTGGCAACTCATCACGAGATTGCAACCCTGGAAGCACCCCCTGGCCACTCCTGCGAGATAGACCCTTTGGTGATGAAATACACCGGTGACTTCAGAGCCTGTGTTCTGAAGGATACTGTCTCTGAAAACTACTTCATGACTCTCCCTGCTCCCTGTGGACAAAAGCACATAAATTCTGCTGTTACGGGTACTTTGCTCACACGAGCTTTCGTGTTCAGCATGCAACGGAATCATGCTTGTCCATGTGAAATAAATATGGTTCTCTCATGTCCTTAACGCTGGGCTTTTCTCTGTAAGCCAGGTCTGCAGCACAGTTCATTCATCCGGCTTCTCCCAGTGGAGAGGGTGGCAGGAGCTGGGGGTGGTCTGGGGGGGAGGGGCAGAGATTGCGTGGGGGAGGGGCAAGGGGTGGAGATCGGTAAGGAGATTCTTGTCAGCAGGGGCTGGGGCAGAAAGACCACATAAGATCTGTGGGGACGTCCTCTTTCTGACATAAGTCTGTATCAGTTCTCTGCTTAGAAATTCTAAATTTCTAATCTGATCTAAATCAGTTGTGCCAAACTGAAGGTCCAAGGGCTGATGGGACATCAGATAACTTTTTGCTTGGCCAGGGTGATATTTTGAAATAACTGCCCACAGTTGAAAACTAGAAGTATTCATATGAAAATATGGATTTCCAGCTTGTTATCTTTTAGAAAATGGAAACATGGCTACACTGAGCCTGCACCCCAGCATGGCAACAGGTGGCTGTGCCTTTGGATGGGGCCTGCACTCCCCAGTTTCCAACCCCCACCCAGCCCCCTCACTGAGTTACATCATTTGCCTGACTTTGTAGGCTTTTGAGTCCCAGCCCTGCCTTGAATGTGTCCTGTGACCTCAGGTAAGGTCCAAATCCTCCAGCATGGCGCCCAAGAGGACCTCAGGTTACAGTTCTGGTGCATCTCCTCCTCCTCCCTCATTCTCTGCTCCAACCCTACAGAACTATGTGCCTTTTCTTGGCTCTTTCAAGCCTCCGTTTCCTTTGCCTGGAATGCTATCCCACACCCAACATCTCCAGCTAACGGAAACCCACGCTTCCAGTAAGACTTCACACAAGTGTCACTTGTTTGGTATTTGGGAAGCCTTCGCCAGCTAAGCTATCTGCTCATTCTTCTGTGTTCACTTGGTAGCTTGCATGTAACTCAGTTACAGCGTGTGTCACACTAGATTACAATTATTTGTGTAAATGTCTACCTCTGCCATAGATCATGAACTCCTCAAGAGTCAAGACTGTCTTGCAAACATGGAGCAGGCACACAGCAAATGTTGGATGGATGAATGGATGAGAGGGTGGATGGATGTTGGAGGCCTGGGGTCATGAACAAGGACGTCCCAGGGAACGACATTTCTGGGACATGCTTCCCAGATAGCGCCATACTACCCAGAGGAGATCAGGAAGGATGGCTGAATATCCAGGGGCCTCTTTGCTTTTGTCCACTCTGTCAGGCATGGTAGAAGGTCCCTGAAAGTCAGGTCTGACTTATGAGGGTGGAAGACACAAAAGCCTAAGACATTAGTTCTGTGTCTTGGCCCATCTTCCTGACCCAAGTGTCTTACAGGGCATCAAATGGCTGGGCCCGCGACCCCAAGAAGTCAGTTCTGTGGGTCCACCCTTCCATGCTTCCCCTGTGGGTCTAGAGAAGTGACATGGAGGAAGGTGGGAACTATTCCTGCCTGGAACCTGGGGCCCTCAACTCTGGTGACCAGAAAAAGGATGGATTATATGTGGACATTAATAAATTGCCCTTGTATCTTCCCCACCCAAAGTATTTTGTGTCCTGTGATCCTGGGCCATGTAGTGGCCAAAGCTGTATCCAAAGGGAGACAGAGTCACACTGAAACACAAAGGGATCACCCGAGAAAGAGTCAGTGAAATTTGTTTATTTATTCTGATTGGGAAGAGTCCAGTTAGAATTGATAAAAATTCTGAATTTTGTGTGCATAAATGCAACTTTCTTCCTTTGCATTACAAGCATTCACAGACTGCCAGGACTAAGTAAACTCCAGGTATTAATGAATAGGTATGAGTCTCTTGTAATTAGCATATCAATCATTGTATGCAAATAAAAGATCCTAAAGTACCTTAAAAATCCTAGTTTAAATGAGTGAAATCTGGAGTACATGAATCTGCTCAGCAAACTCTGATTTTTAATCCAGTGCAAATGTACCCTTTACCCAGGCAGCCCCAGGGCAAACTTGCACAAGTTCCAAATTAGTACGGTTTAAATAGCTAAAGTTTGACTATTCAATCTGAGCTAAAAAAAAGTCTCCTCGGGGTGTGTGTGTGTGTGTGTGTGTGTGTGTGCGTGTGTGTGTTTGGTTAGGTTGCTGAAACAGAGACCTAAAATGGCAGAGCCTTAACAGACTGAAGCATGTTTCTCACTAACAGAATGGAGTGTATGGCAGTTCCATGATGCCAGAAACGGGGGGCCCTAGCATCTTAGTGCTCACAATTCAAGTTGGCTCACCCCATGTCTGTATTCCACTCAGCAGGAAGTGGGTGTAGAAATAAATGAAGACCCTCACCCCCACGAAAGAGAGCAAACAGAGTCTATCGGTCCAGAGCTTGCTATGGCAAGGAACCCTGCCTTTGGCAGAGACTCGAAGGCAGGCAGAGGAGTGGGAAAACTTCATGGCAGAAAAGAGGGAAGGCCGCAAATGTGCCCTAATTGGAGGCTGTTGGCACAGGCAGGCTGGAGGCTGGCTCATCAGGAGTGGGGCATCTTACGTGATTGGTTTGGACGCATATTTGACTTTCCCCAGTTGGTCCTGAGTTGGAAGCAGGAACAAAACATAGGGAAGCTGACAGTCATTAACCAAGTCCTGCCCATTCTGGGTCAGTTGCTACAGAAGTTGTGGTTCGGCTTCCTGGGCAGGTTGCTGAAGAGGCTGTGTTGTGGGTCCGAATTCTATTGCCATTGTCGGTTGGTACATTCAGTCTCTCAGGAGCAAAACGGGGCACAGGAAGAACATACTTCTTCCATTTGAGGTTGCAACATCATTTCTACTCACAGCTGCCTCATGTTGTGAATGGCGCCCCCAGGATTGTGCAGAGACGTTGATACCACTTTCCCTCACATCGCCTTGGGTAGAACTCAGTCGCTTGCTCACACTCAGATGCAAGAGAAGCTGGGAAATATAATCTTTAATTTAGGTGGTACTGTACTCAGCTAAAAAAAAAAAAAAAGGCATTCTCTTGTAAAAGAGGGGAGAGCAAACATTTGGCAACACCTCACTGTCTGGCCACCGAGCCTTATCCACATAGCAGAGCTTCCAGGTGTGTCTGGTTCTCTCTGTGGTTTTGCGTCAATACATGAGTATGCTTTTTCCTACATACCAAATTGTGTCTATACCTCTGTCAGTCCCTGCTTCCTTTCCCCTGCCTCTGTCTAAAGACGATATGGTATAGAGGCACGCTCCTCTAGCTGCAAAGGAGGCCAGAAAATGCCATCTCTTAGCTGAACACATTGCCTCCCTGACAAGCCAGGATTTTGATGCTAAGGAGGAAGGAGAGAAGAGATATTTGGAAGGCAGTTAATCTCTGGCACAATAAAACTCCAATTATCAAAAAGGTGTCTCTTATCTTACCAATATTTTCCAACAACCCATCTTCAAAATGGCTGAAGCACCCCCCACATTTGAGACCTCCAATATTTGTCTCTCTATCCCTTCCACTTGTCTTCTGAAAGCAAATGATTCCAGCACCAACTTTTCCCTCCCCTCATCTACATCTAGTAAATTGGCTCTCTGAGAGTGTGGCAGGGGAAGAGGAGACATCTGATTTGTAGCATCTGCCAATTTCCCTGGTGTAAATACACGCACCATGGCCAATTTTAGACTACCGAAGTAGCATCACTGAATGCAGAGTTAGGAAGAGACATGCACATTCAGCTTCCAGGAGACAGAACTAGGCAGCTCTGGCACATCCTTGCATAATCTCCCCTCTCCCCTTTTTCCATAGCCAGGAAACACCTGAGAGCATAAATCAGAGGCCTTGGAGTTTTGTTATGTAGTTGTGTGCCTGGATTTAACCTGAACTCTGGGCACTGGACCAAACACATTTTCAACACCTTTAAAACAAGGCAGATTGCATTTCACCTGATGACGCAATGGAGTCACCTCATAGAACATTTAATTTAGCTAAATTCAATTCTAGTCTGTCAGAGAGAAAAACAGATGACTTTAAAAATGTAAGCAATTTTATCTGCCATTTTGCTCCACGAGCATATACAACAGAGTAACTACGAGAAGGAGGCATGGATCTTTTGTCCCTTCAATCTCTGCATGCCCTCCACAGTGTGGGCATTTGGCCTCACTCATTGTGATCCTGATGTTGATTACTGCTTATTTTTTATACTCCGTGGCCCCTAAATGCAAGCCACCTACTTCCTCAGGTGTCCAGCTGGATAAACAGAAACCTGTAGCAATGATGGAAGGTGCGTTGGTTTAAATGTTTGCGCTCTCCAAAGTCATGTTGAGACTTAATCCCTCATGCAACTGTATTAAGAGGTGGAGGCTTGAGGAGGGGATTAGGCCATGAGGGCTCCACCTTCCCGGATGAGATTCGTGCCCTCATAAAGGGGCTTGAGGGAGTGAGTTCAGCCCCTTTTTGTCCTTCCGTCCTTCCACCATGTGAGGACACAGTGATCAAGGTACCATCTTAGAAGCAGAGACCAGGCTCTCCCAGACACCAAACCTACTGGTGCCTTGATCTTGGACTTCCCAGCCTCCAGAACTGTGAGAAATAAATCTGTACTGTTTGTAAATTATCCAGTCTGTAGTATTTTGCTGCAGCAGCCCAAATAGACTAAGACAAAAGGTAAAACTGGCAGTGTTGGAAGGAAAGGATTTCTCAAGGCGATTTTGCCTACATGCCTTTGTCATCTGACCTCTTGACTTTCGATCCCAATCTCTGAGTACGATGCTACTCCCCTTTGTATTCCCACCACCACCATTTGGCATCCACACCCCCTGTGTACACACACACGCACACACACATCCAGACAGCAGGAGAAAGGACAAGACCATGAATGAAAGGTAATAAGAGAAAATAAGGGCTCCCAGCAACTGCCTAATTCTTACATCAGCCTTCCTACTGCTTGCTGCCGGGGGCACGTGGTTTGTGCCCCTTCCTCGCTCAGCAGTGTCTTCCAGAAATGCACCTGGTGGTCCTGTGTGTGATGGATGTTGATTTCACTCCCATGTGCCTGGAAGAACTGCAGACAAGTCTGTGTGGCTGACAGGTGTCTCGCGGATCCGTATCTGACCAGAACATGATTGACTACACACAGCTAATTGGATCATGGCTGAGTGACAGATGGTTAATGGACACAGCCCACCCCAGCACATCTCAGTCTGGAACTTATCTGAAGAGAACCAGTCAATTGACGTATGTGCAACCTGGCACCTTTCTACCTGTGAGTGGGCCTGCTATCCTACCCTCAGGCTTCTAGGAAGGGGCTCTGTTCCTCTCGAGACCTAGAGGGAAGGATGTATTTATAGTTCAACCATAGCTGTGCCTCAGTCCCTGACCTGGCTGTCCTTTTATGCTGGGCATTTACCTGTATCAGAGACCAGCATGGGCTCTGCAGCTCACTATACCCAGATGAGCCTGGTCCTCATGGGGTTCAGTTCTAGGCTTCTCACGGTGGCTTTAAGGGCAATTCATGCCACCATCACAGTCCCAAACCCTCTTTCCAGAGGCCACAGCCATTCAGAGCCCTTGGGCAGAGGCATAGCAAGGAGCGTCTGGGTAATATGGAGAAGCAAAGATAAAACAGTGTAGGTAGAGTACTCAGGGCACAAAAGTATTTTATACGTGACTTCTATCCTTCTCCTGCCATTAAATAATAATGACATGACTTCCACATTGGCTTCAGGGAATAAAGTTCTTTCACATGCTTCATATCATTTTCTCTTTGTAATAACTAAGAGTTTTATTCCCATTTTGCAGAGAGAAGGGATTGGGGTCCACAGAGTTTTTAAAAGTGATTTCTCTGAGGTTACACAGCTAGGACTCAAATCCACAACTTCTAACTCTAAATTCTTCAGGAAGAAGAGACTTATGCTGCAACACTAACATTTTAATTGTCTTTTAAGAAGAACTTCCCATCAACAAAATTTGTTAGACCTTGGAATAGAGAACAGATATACATTATCTTTTTGCTAGCATTATATTATATGCTAGCAGTATATTATTATCTGAGAAGTAAGAAATTAGGCACAAATCTTGGGGTTTTTGTTTTGTTGTTGTTGTTGTTGTTGCAACAAGGGCAAGCAGAGAGGGGCGTGAGGCGGGCATTTCACCAAGCCTGCTCTGCAAGACTATGCTGACATTTGGGGAGTGGAGTTACCATAAGGGTCAACACAAAATTCCAGATAAAAAGCTGCGTAATCAAGAGGAAGGCAGAATCATATCAAGAAACATTATAATGAGAAAAGTTCTATGGTGGTTGAGCCTAAATGTAGCTGTGAGTTTCCTAACAGTCAAGGCAAAGAGGAAAATTGATGGGTGATGTGCATTGTGTGGTCTAATCATGGGAACTTAAAGAAGACAGAATCAATTTCCCAAGGGAGATCTTTACATCTGGTCAACAGAATGTATCCTCCATAATTACTTTTATAGGAAATCTTGGGATAATCTGCATACTACTATTTTCTATATAAAATAATGATATGTATGAATTATTAAGAGAATGAAATAATAGTTCTATTAAGGTGATTCTGTGGGGGATCAAAGTCATATAGTCTAGGAATTGCAAATTATAGGCAATCCAGACTGACAGAGAGATAAAGCCTGTAGAATCCCACAAGGTGAATAATAGTTACCTTATCCCTCCTAGAACTTCTGCCGTTTGATTTTGCTATTGGCTGGAGGCAAACAATTTGCCACTAATGGTGAGCATATGAAAGACGAGTATTCTATGACTTCATGTGAAAGAAGATCCATCTAATAAATTGGGCAAATAGTCAACAAAAAATTATAATTTATAATGAAAACAACTAAATGCTTGATTATACTAAAAAGAAGAGGATTACTGGGGAAACTACTGGCAAAGCCAAAGTTTGTCTCCCACAATGGTTTTCAGTTAATTAAAAAATTCAACAAATGCTCCATCGAATCTCCAAAGCACCGTCGTGGCTCTTGCCTGGAAGATTCTAAGTTTATAAAGTTCCAAAGTCTCCCTTTCACCTTGTAGCATAAATGCCTGCCACAACCAAGGTGATCCACCATTTCCCCAATGATATTTTTTAAAGTGTTTTGCCAACTTGAGTCTATGACGTTAAACCACATGAAATTGCCAATACTTAGCTCTTTTGGCCTAGAAAAGCAGCAATCTCCCATAGCTCAACCTCAGAGAAACTTTTGGGAATTTAGATGAAGTAGCTATCTACTTGTAATGTCTAATTTTTTTAGTTACTCAGACATACTTCAAATCACATTATCTGGACAAATATATGAATTTGGGATACTTCTTCTCTTCCTTCGTGTATCATATGAAATGATATTATTCAAATTCTCATTGATCTTTGGCATCAGGATCTTGTTTCAGGATCTTGTCTAACAATTGTCTGGGACAGCCCCACTTTTAAAATCCAGGCATGGTGACACCAATGGAATTTTCTCCCAGTCCCATGCACCCATCCCCAAGATGTTAGAATAATTGACCTTTCTTGATCGGGAAGGGGTGCAGTCATGATCCCAGCAATATCATTGCTTCGCATCTTGCTGGTTGAGATGACTTTCCGGCAGCTTGTTTACATTCAACACTTGCACGTGAGTTCACATCACTAAGAGTAAGGACTAAATCTGTGTCAAATTTCTTTGCCCTCTCTGTTACCAAGTCCATCCAGTGACCTATATAAACATCCCAAATTAGCACTGAGTCAGCTCACTTCAGGCTGTACAAACAGTACTTCATGGTTCAAAAGAGAGTAATTTAGAGAATGCCTTTCAGCATGGACACTTTATAAGGACTCAAATATAAGATGGCTCCATCTTTTCTGAGGACTTTTATACTGGGGGAAGCTGTCACTCCTTATATAGGGATAGTTGGAGACTGCTTTTGATTTTGAGTACAAATACACAGCAATTAACCTTTCAGGAATATTTGGCAGCAAAATGGCCCCCAGGTAACACAGTAAATACACCTTTGGGGTAAGATAATTTAATGTTGTCATTTGGATGCCAAGATTTTTCTGCCAAATACAGGTTTTTCTTTTTGGCCTAATTCACATTTAGCTAATTCTACCTGGCACCATGTAGCCAAGTTGCCTCCTGGAACCTGTGAGTATAACCTTGACATGCAGTGGGTAAAAGGATATTGGTTTCCTGTTTGCTATGGCAGTAGGACATATTCCTGTTTCATCAAAAAACTGCATCAAATTGTTGAAGGACACAGTCTCCTTTTATGCCGTTTTAAAAAATGGATTTTGCTATCCTACCCACTTGGATTCTCACCGTGAACTTTTTAAAAAGGAGAGACAGAGAGAATTAAAAGCCTTGGATCAATACTATTAAGATCATATGACTTGACCCATAAATGATTTATATATATGAGATCAAGTCCAATAATATGCCAAGGGTCTTAGTTTATTTGTTCTAACCACTCTGTTGAGTGAAACAGAATCAAACCATAATCAATGGTCAAAGAATTGAACTAAAGCCTTCTGTTCCTCATGGAGAACATCAGGACAAGAGACTCTGATCTTCAGTTTGCAAAGATGAAATGCAGCATTGAGATCTCAGGGAATAGTAAATAGGCCAGTGTTTCCTAAAGTTTAGACATTTGAGCATCATCTTTATAATCTTGCTGTATCCACATACTACCTGTACTATTAGTGTCTTAATATTTTTCTTTAAATTATCTCCATTTTATTTACTTCAATTATTTTAAAAGGAAACCTTATGTTTTATCATAAATAGAAAATCAGTTCCACTGACCTTAATTAATGAAAACACAAAAATGTAAATATTGCTATAAGAAAATGTCTTTCCCCCATCCTTCTGGTTTCCAAGAGAGGGATTTTCACAAAACACTTCTAAACTCTTGCCTACCCTTTCTCCTCCTCACAGAATTTACCTGGTTGCTGGGTGCAGTCATGGGTTTGCATTTCCTGATGGGGTGGAGGTAGTTTATCAAAAATCGTAGTTTTTGTCTCTTTCTCCTTCCCTCTCCACCCAGACTAGAGTCAGGCAGTGGTCTGGGTAAGTGGATCTGCTCCCAAGACTCATTTTTACCCTCAGGTGTGCTGCCCAACATCCCAGCAGGAGGTCAAGGTGGGAAGGGCATTAATGGAGCCTCTTGACTCTAATAAAATCAGATCTCAGCCTAGTCTTTATCACAGTAAGAATGCTATTGTAATCTCCCATCTGCCTTATGCTTTTGTCTTTTTTCTCAATTGGTTCAGAATTCAGATGGAAAACATAGGGTCCCTCAAATCCCAACAAATATTAGCATTTAAAAAAATTATTAATGTGTTAATGTCACATACCAACAATGAGACATTCATCCCACTTTGAGATACACTGAATATGGATAAATGATTTGGGAAGTTATAGAAACTTATCCTTTTTTAAATAGCTAGAATGGATTACACTTTGAGTTTGCCCTGATAGGACTGTATTCAAAGAATTAATTACAATGATTGGTGATAGTTGGAGCACTCAAAATTGAGCAAAACCTAAAGCATTCTTACGGCCAAACATTTTCTCCAGGAGAGTGGTATTCAAAAAAGTTAAAAGTAGTATAACATCGGCTCTAATCAGTGAAACTAGATTCCAGCCTTATCCAGCCAGGGGGCTTCCTTCAGCTTGGGGTATCACAAAGTCCCCTAAGACCTTGCTACCCAATGTGTTCTGCAGACCATCATCAGGAGCATCACCTGGGAGACTGTTGAAATGCCGAATACCAGACCCCATTCCAGACCTGCTGGGTCAGAATCTGCATTCCAACAAGATCTCCAGATGATTCATGTGCACATTATCATATGAGAAGCATGGTGTATTTCTAAAAAGCTGTCAGGGCATACCAGTCTGCAGACCCCACTTTGAGTAGCAAGGCTCTCAGAAGTCCGTGAGGCATGGAGTGGGTGTCACTAGACTCCGGAATTGGGAGGAAAGCTTCCCAGGCATCAGATCTGTGTGTGCATCCTCCAACTTCCCTCCCAAGGACTGTTCAACAGTAGCACTGCCCCAAAGTCCGATTTGGTGCCCCTGACAGCCAGGTACCCAGCTCCTCTCCACGGTGCTAGCTACCTGTTCCACTGTTAAGAAATGAGCTACTTCCGGAAAGACTTTAGAGAATCCCTGAGTTAGCTTTCTCTGAGTATTAATGTCTTTGATTATAAAAGGAATAGATATCTTTAAAAATCTGCAACAAATAGGGCAGATGTTAACATGTGTTAAACTTTTACAGTGAGTACGTGGATGTCTGTGACATTATTTTCTATATGCTTAAAATTTTGAAATTAAAAGATAAAAAAACTGTGAAGTAAAAGTAATAAATACCCAATTGAGATAAGAAAAATTGCAAAGAATAAAAATCACCTGTAATTCCACTACCCAGGTATACCTTTGGGTACTTATCCTCTCAGTCTTTTTTCTTTGTTAAAAAGGAAATTTAAAATTTGCATTTTTATTATAATAATTTAAGCTCATGCTTTTAATTCCCCTGCTTCATAAAGCATAATTGAAATGGTCATAGAAATAGGAATAAAAATGAGTGGGTTGGGGGAGAACTTCATCAGTATTGGGAGACAGAGAAGCTGGCCAGCAAAAAGCCATGGCCCAGTGAGAGATGTCCACAAAGAACTCTCAAGCTCAGAATGACGGGTCTAGGGCAGGACACAGGACATGGGACATTTGGTGGCATTAACGCTGGCCCACAGAGCTGTTAGCCCTGGCAATTCCCCAGGAAAGCGTGCCTGGCCAAGCAGAGGCATTTCCCCAGAGAGCTCCTAATGAGGTCACTTAGAGGAGAGGGTAGCGCCCTACTAACTTCTGCTGCCAAAATAAACTCAGAAAGGAAACTGCTTTGCCCAGCAGGAAACTTGTCTTCTGCAATGCTGACTCCCCCAGAAACTCACTTCCTGCTCATCAGCCCAGGCAACCAAAACCCAATCAAGCAAAAGAAAGCTACAAAAATACAAGCTTTCCCATCTCCCCTTAGTCTGAGACAAACAGATTGAACAAAGAGTCATTTAAAAAAAAAGCAAAACAAGAATGGACAAGGAAACCTCCCTCTGTAAAGATGCCCAAGGAAAGACAAATTATAGGAGAAAAGAAAAAAACTAAAAGAAGATCCAGGGGTTTAAAAAGAGATTGTGCTAAAAGGTTCTTAAATGTAAGCCAAGAAAAATGAAAAAGCTTTCATAATTATTCTTAGTCCACATTTTCTTGAGATTTGAATTTGTACATATGCATTGCAATTATAAAAAAGAAAACAAGTAAGAGATATTATTTTCAGCCAAAAGAAGACATAGGTTAGGTTAAAAGGGCAGGCTTTGGAGTTAGGTAACCCGGGTTCAAATTTTGGCTCGGTCATTTTTTAGTTGTGTGAGTTTGATCAAGTAAACCCCCCTATGCCTCAGTTTCTTCATCTGTAAAAATGGCTGGTAACCATGGCTCCTACCTCACAGAACGCCAAGGGATGTTCAACGTGCTGATGTATGCAAAGTGTTTGGCTTAGCAGTCTACAATGTTACATACTCTTGTGCTGTAAAAGCAAAATTACCAAATTTTAAAATGCAATGGATGCCTTTCGTGTTCTAAAGAGTGAATCTAGCTTATATGTTTATCTGTATTCCTTCCCAAAATGCCACTGAAGTGATAAAAATCGAAAACCTGTAGTAACTCTGGAAAAGAGAGAAAGGTATTACCAAGAGGCCAGAAGCTCTGGGGAATTCCTGGAAGATATGAAGGGATTCAGTCAGACCGACAGAAAACTCCTCCCGCTCTGCTGGGGTGCGTAGAATCCTTGGCAAGAAGGAACTGCTGTCGCCCAAGGCTCCTCAGCTGGCCCTCCCCTCCCAGGAAATAGTGCTGCCTGAAGAGGAGGAAAGGAGAGAGCTGAAGTCACCAATGCAGGGATTGCTAAAGAATTAAATAAACTCTTTAAAGAATTGTAAAAAGTATTTCCTTGGATCCATGGTGTATGTTGATTTTTCCTGCAGAGAGAGGAGCAGTTGGCAGGAGCTACACTATATGCGTATGTGTGTGTATGTGTGTGTGTGTGTGTATTGGAGTGTCTATATGTGAATCCACAAGTGGCTAAGAGTGTGGCCTTTGCAGGACTGTGTATTTAGAGAGTGTTTGGAGTATATTTGTGGATGTCTGTTACTATCCAGATGTGTCTGCAGCTGTTCGTGAAAGGGTATTTTTTGGCAGGCAGTGTGGGAAGGTGGCGAAGAGCCCAGACCAGAGTCAGATTGCCTGGGTTTAAAATCGAGACTCTGCCATTTACCAGCTCTGTGATCTTAGGCAAATTACTTAAAACCTCCCCACAGCTCGGTTCCATGTGTGTTAAACGGGGCTAACAATATCACCATCCCATAAGGAGATGTGAAGACTACATGAAAATAAAGGGAAATCACTTGGCTTTTGCCAGGTGCATAGAAAGCGCTCAGCAAATGTGAGCAATGAATAATACCTGTGACTGCGTGCATACATGTGTATGCATGCATGTGCTTGGATACCAGGTCCTCAAGCACAGGCGTGTAAGATCCCGTCTATGGAAGGTGACTAGGTGGGAAATTTGAGGAGCAGTAGAGAGAGAAGCCCTCCCTCCATCAAATAGAAATACAAAGAAAGTTGCAATTCTTGCCAAAACATGCAGTCCAAACTCCCAGGCAGCCTTGTTCACTCCTCCCGGGTCCATACATCTTCCCCAGAGCAAGAGGACTCGAAGAGACATTATTGCTTGCTAATAATTTCCATAATCCTCAGTATCAGCTACTAAGCCTGCAGCCCACTCCACATAAGCAATAATAATTTATAGTTGCAGTTAATGGGCTGTTTTATAGGAACCCACAATTATAATTGGATGTCAAGTGCTGTGAATCTCAACGGATGGAAAGTGACAAGCACTGGGGCCTGGTGTTTAATTTTTTAACGTGATTATTAAATTTCCTGTCTCCTGCCTCCTGTATCTTCTCTTGATGTGGCTTCCAGCTGTGGCCCCATTCTCTGTCAATGCTGTCATCCCACACCCAGAATCTTGAAATTCACTTCTGTAAACCTGTTCTGGCCCTATAGGTGTTTTAGTGGGCTTAGGTATACAGCCACCCACTGGCCTAGATCCTGAAGAAACAGGGCATCTATCAACTTTTCTGGCTGGGAACTCTCCTCCCCTCCCTGCCAAATAAACCCACCAAAAAAGCATCCCATGTCGCCAGGTTTGCTCGGCTCGCTTTGCACATACTGCACCCCATAGCACATGGCCTGGTGGCCCCTAGCCCATTCAGAAGCCCATTCAGAATGCGAAAACCTGGGCCCAAGCCCTTAGAGTTCTTCTAGATTCCAGGACATAAGACCGACACAGGATTTTCCAATAGCAAATGTTAAGGAAGTGGTATAGTTGTTTCCAGAAGTGGCAATGTGCTTTCATATTTTCAGTCCTGGTGAAGGAGAAAGCATGGCCTTCTTCCAATGAAGTTGAGGAACACTGCCCAGGAGATGAGATGCCGGGAGCTGATTGAGCAAGAGAAGCAAAGAACAATCTAAGAGAGACCAGCCAGGATGTTACTACCTGGTGGCATCCCTGAGCCCACCTGCCTTTTCTGTCTTAGATCCCAGGCCAGACAAGACCCTGGGGTCCAAAGCCAAGTACAGAGACTAATGGGGCACAAAACTTAGTACCAAGCCAAGCCCAAACCAAAGCTAAGTGAAGACCCAACATTTCCCAGGGAAATTCAGACACAAACCAAAGTCTAATCCAAGTATAACCATAGAGCTCTCTCCATAACCTATTCTACAACACTGCCACGCCCAAAGCCTCATGGAATAGTAGCTGTGAATTCAGTCTTGCTTAAAACCCATAACCAGGGCCCAAATCCCAAGCCTATTTCAGGGTGAGAAATAAAGTGAGGAATCACAGTCATTGAGCACCTGAGAACCATTGCCCACTACTCATTACCTGAATCCAGAAGCTTCTGATCTAGCATTTGTCTACTGGGAAGGCACTGCCCTCTGAGCAGACTCATCTCACAGCACCTTAGTTCACACGGACTTCCAATCCTCTGGGGACAGAGACCATCCATCCCAAGCCTAGCACAGGGCACAGCATAATCAACGCCTGCCAATGACTAGATGAAAAACATGGAGTCGGTTAGGAAGGTGGTCTTTGGAGTCTGTCAGACCTGGATGAGAATTCCTACCCTGCCACTTCTTAGCTGTGTGACCTTGAGAGTGTCCCTTCCCTCCCTCAGCTGTAAAATGTTTTCCATAGGGGTAGCTGTAAGGAGAAAATGGAACACTGCCGCTAAACTACCTGGCACGGAAGGTCGGTTTTCTTTTTCTTTCTCCAAGGGCAACGTCTCCGAGGATGGTATTAGATAATACCTGTTTTTTTCTGTCACTGAGTGCAGAATCCTCAGAGGGTGTCAGATTCCCAGAGTCCTTGTGACCTGTCAGATCTTCTTTGACATCCTGCTGTCCAATACTCTATTGTACATCTTTCCAGCGTGGAGTTTCCACAGCCTTCTGTACTAGTTATCCACAGCCACGGTAGTGCTGTGTAACGAACAATCACGAAACCTCAGTGATATACAACAGTAAACATTTATCCTTGCTCATGAGTCCCTGGGTTGGCTGAGCTGTTCTGCTGATCTCTTACATCTGCAGTCAGCTGGGGTCCTTAGCTCTAGTCTCTAGGGTTTCTCACCCTCCAGCAGGTTAGCCTGGGCTCGTGCACGTGGCAATGGCGGCGTTCCAGGAGGGTGAATGGGGGGACAGAAACTCTGCCTCTTGATGGGAGGAAGTTCAGAGTCACATTGCAAGGGAAGAGAATTCAGAGAAGGGAAGAACTGTGACCAATTTTAGCAATTGAGCTACTATCTCTTCTTTCTCCTCCTTAAGTCTCTTTGTTTTTGAGAAGGTGGATAAGAGGCTGAATGATATGCTTGAACTGGAGACAGAAATATTTGGGTTCTAATCTCAGCTCTACCACATGTATTACTTAGCCTTTCTGCACCTCAATTTCCTTGTCTGTAAAATGATGTCAAGAGTAGTACTACTGACCTATCCTATTCTGTTACTCCTTTGAGTCATGCCCAATCCTCTTGTGTTAGTAAGAGCAAAAGAAAAATCTAAGCAGGAGATTGTCACAACCAGTCGGTGGTGGCCCAGAGCTGACACGCCTTAGAGAGGCAAGGGTTGACTCTATGCCATCCACCCCAGATCCCAGGTCAGCCATGACCCCAGAGTCCAAAGCCAAGTACAGAACCACAGGTCACCAGGAAGATGGTGTTTCACCACTTTGCAGAAAAATGTTGCTCCAGGAGGCTATGCCAGTGGTGGGAAGGGCAAGTGGATAGTTCTATACCCACACCCACCAAACCAAGTAAATGTATGGTTTATTTTCTATTCCATTTTTTTCCCAAAGTCTGTAGGAAAAACCAAAGGTCCATGCCATGACCAGTTCTCTCAAGTTAACTTGTAAACATAATCCAAATGTTTCCCCTCTTGCCCTTCTCTACTGTCCACCTTCCCTCAAGATGGCTCTAACTAGGCCACACACAGCTCTTTCTCTAATTCCTATTTATCTCATTTGCCTTTTCTCATTACAATGTTATTATCCTAAAGTGAGAGTCCTATTACAGGCCAATCAGAAGTGATGCCTGTGTGGATTCAGTCTTTTCCGAGACCTAAATTCTACTAGGTTAAAATCCCCTCTTGGCGTCAAAGGACAAAAAACATCCCACGGTTCTGCCTACCCTTGTTCCTTATTTTGTCTTTCTAGGGATAAGACTTAAATGACCTCTATGATTTCTCCCGAATGTGCCCAAATAGGTTGTTTTGCTTCTACTCACCGGCTACATACTTTATCTCCTCCTATGAGTACACTCCTCTCTGATCAATATTGCCCACTCAAAACCTACCTTGTGGGGTCGGGGTGAGGTTACATGGTTTAAATTCTTAGTATGGTGTTCAGCACATCATAAGCAACTCAATAAAGATTAACTACCAGTATTACTATTAGTATTGATACTAGTGTTAATATTAATCTGTCACCACCCTCATTAGAGTCTTCACATTAGTTGTTATTTCCATGCCCTCTGTCCTCTTTTCAATACAGAAAGCCTCCTCTCAACACAGGTTCTTTAATCCTGTCCTCTGACTAAATACCAATTACCTCTGACCAGGTTAACCAGGTCAAGGAACTGTCATTGTCTCATTTGGCAAAGATGCTTCTGGGCCAAGTCCAGAGAGGTGTCCATGTTTGTTCCCTCCAAAACTCATATTGAAATTTAATCTCCAGTGTGGCTGCATTGAGAGGTGGGGCCTTTAAGAGGTGATTGGGCCAAGAGGGCTCTGCCTTCATGAAGGGATTAATCCATTTGTGGGTCAGTGGGTTAATGGCTTAATGGGTTATCATGGGAGGGGAACTGGTGGCTTTTAGAAGAGGAAGAGAGACCTGAGCTAGCACGTAGCACCGTCACCATGTGATGCCTGGCACCATCTCAGACTTTGCAGAGTTCCCACCAGCAAGAAGGCTCTCACCAGATGCATCCCCTAGACCTTGGACTTCTCAGCCTCTGTAAAGAAATACATTTCTTTTTTTAGACATTACCCAGTTTCAGATATTCTGTTATAAGCCACAGAAAACAAATTAATACAAAACCTCACCCTGTATTTTCTCTATGGACACCTGACCCAAGCAGAGGCCAGCGCCATGGGGAGCACAGTGGTCCTAGGGTGGTACTTATGGGTTTCCCTTCAGAACTAAGACGAGGAGACAGGCAGCTGGTAAGAAGGAATATGACACAAATGTTCTGCTAGAATAGCTATAAATAGGGAGAGTCAATGGAGTGGAAAAGAAAGCATTTAACAGCTAAGTGTTCTTTGCAACAGCAGGCTCACACCTCATTTTATCAGACATTATTTACACAAAAGAAGGTGCGATAGTGCTTATGGCATCATTACGCGTGGATTACTTCCTTAACCATGAATACAGAGCCCAGGGGAAGCAACTCTTCTGAAACTCCTCAAGGACACCCTGGAAACCAAGCATGTACAGGCTCAGCCACCCCCTTAGTTAACCAGAAACTCAGTCCTCTTTCCCATCTGTCATTTCCTCTCTCATCCAGTTCTCAGCCAACCAGTAATAAACACAGAGTAGATGGGAATCTCTGTCCCAAAAGTCTGGGGTGCAAGAATGCTCACATCTTATTTTCAAAAACCAGTCAAACTTTTCATTCTGAACCTCACAGTACTAGCAGGACCTTCCACCTCAGTTTCTTGGGCTTTCCATTGAAGTCACTGTGACTGTACTATCAAGGGTCTGGGGTCTTATGCAGTGCCAAGGCATGGACTTCAGGATCTGTGGTATCAATTAGCCCTGAGTGTTCTATTCATCTCTGTTGTGTTGACAGCTCTGACTTCTCTCTGCTGCTTCCACCCCAGGCATGGGACACAAAGATCTTTGGAGAGGCTGGGGACCCAGGTCCCTGTGGGCTTATTTTCATGGATACACCACATGCCCATTTATCCCCAGGGGTCTTTCTGTCTCCCCATTGCTCTGAAGACCCACTGGCTTTTCTCCTCTCCCCCACCCCAGAGGATATCTCCTTTTCTTAGTCTTAGGGAAGTCCCTCTCTCTCCTTTCTGAATCGTCCAAGCCACTCTGCCTCCTCCCACAAACCTATCCTCAAAACGTTTAAGTTTTCAGCAACAAAGACAGAAATCTCGGGGGATACTTCTGCTTTCAGTCTTGACACATTCCTCCCCCAAAGCAATAAACCACCAAGCCAGCCACCTGCCTGCATGGGAGGAAGGAAAAGAGAGAAAATACAAATTAATGTCTCACAATAGTATCCAGGCAGTAGCATTTAAGAAATTCTGACTACATGCTATATCTACCCAGACAGTCTATCCTTTCAGGAACACACCTAAGCCTACACATTCAGAATGTTGATGGTCTGTTTTAACCAAGCCTGGAAGATAATTCACTCACCCACCAGCTCCTTGTTGGATCAGCTTGTTTGTGCTGGCGTGTGTGATGTGGTTCAGAGAGGAGAAAGAAGGATGAGGTTTTGGAAACTCAGATAGAGCTGGGCAGGATAGGCTGACCTTGTCTTGCAGTTCCTTTGTCATGTCATTTTCTCTAGGATTTGAGGTACCCCTCTGCAGAACAAAATTGACATGTTGCATATACTGAAACACAAACACGACGTAAGTGACAACATAAAACCACTGCCAACCTTGATTTCCATTCAGTCACCAAATGGAACCAAGTTAGTGATTGCCTACTCCATGTCCAGCTCTGCACTAGAGCCTGGGGAAGCTTCGAAGGGTCATTCAGTTTTTCATTCATCCAACTGATTCTTCTTGAATGCTTAAGACAGGCACTGTTCTGGGCTGGAGGGATACAGCAGCAGTGAATGAGATGGCCAAGGCATTTTATGGAAATACCATTTTAGGGAGGAAGATATAAGATAATTAAATAAACAAATAAACTGATGACATAAAAAAATAAGGCAGAGTTAGGGGATGGAGGAGGAAGGGGTCCCTATTTTACACAGGCTGATCAGGGAGGGTCTCTATGATGAGATGACTGTAAGCAGAGATAAGGACAAGAAGATGAGAGGGGAATGGTACTCCAAGCAGACACAGTAGCAAGTGGTTTTGTGCTGGGTGAATAACTGAACAACTGAATGTCTGAATAACCGAAAGAAAGCCCATGTGGCTGAGCACTATCTGGAGAACAAGAAGGTAGGAGAAAAAGTCAATGCAACATGCAAAGCTGAAATCTGTCATAGCAGGAATTCTGGACTCTGCTCTATTTAATAAGTGCCCTGGGAAACCCTGAGAGAGTTTTTAATCAGGAGAGTACCATGATTCATCTCAAAAATGACCTCTCAGTCTCAAGTGTGCAGAATGGACTGTGGGGGAAGAGATGAGCATGTCGCCCAAGCCAGTTAGGAGGCTGGTGCAGTTTACAGGGAGGAAATGATGGCGGCTTGGACCAGGCAGAGGGATGAAGAAATATAAACACACTCAGGGTATGTTTTGGAGGTAGAGACAACAGGTCACGCTAAAGCACAGGACGTTGGGAATGAGGGAAAGAAAGGAGCCAAACATGATTAAGATATTGTCCCTATTCTAGAGAAATCCATAGTAGACCACAAAAGACCCCTCCCCACCCACATGCAAAGTAGAAATCAAAGTCCAATCTATTTTACACTCACACATCTTTATTACTATCAGCCTCCAGTCTTTGCTCTAGGAAACTTTTGTAATATGCTTTACTCCTATTAAATGCCAAGTCCAATTTCTTATTACCTGGCCTTGGAACTTTCTAGAAAGATGAATGTTTGTGCTCCCTCTTGCTTGCTCAAAACAATATAGAGCTTAGATTTCTAACCAGGTTGTCTGCTGGGCTGGGAAAGATTCCTACCAAACTAGGATCTCACTGGGTTTGAGTGAAAACAGTCTCAGTGGTGGAAGAAATGGTGGCTGGATTTCAACTCCAGTATCCCAGTGCCACCAGCCTTTGCTCAAATGCCTGCCAGCGATGGGAAGCTAGTTACTGCCAAGATGGCTTCAATCACTTTGACTGCTAGCCCTATTTCCCTAATAGAAACTGTTCTTTGAACCAAATATGGGAATCCATATATCTCCTGCTTGAACTTATTTTCCTTCAGTGCAAGAGAAGATAGAAGAAGATCAGAAACTGAGGTCTTTAGAAGAACCAGAGATCATTCCCTAGACAGTGTCTTCCATTCTCTCTCAGTTTTCCTTCATTTACTAGACAGTCCTTGTCAAAGGGACCCCTTTTTGAGGGAAGATTTGAATAAGCCTCTACACATGAAGTGACAACAGGGTGTATTAGTCAGTACGGGCCAGCTGCTGTAACAAACAATCCCAACACCCTAATAACCTAACAATAAAACTTTTATCTTGCTTAAATCACAGTCTGTGTCAAGGTAAAAATGGCCACAAATTCTTTTTGGCCACTCCTCCAGTTGAGAGGTGTGGTCTTTTCCCCTCCCCTTGAATGTGGGTTGGCCCTTGTGATCGGTTTGACCAGTGGAATTTGGCAGAAGTGATGCCGTGGCAGTTCTAGGCCCTTAAGAGGCCAGACAGTCTCTGCGTGCCCTCTTGGAGGGGATGCCTGTCACCATGTAAGATGTCAGATTACCCTGACACGGCCGTACTGTGAGGAAGCCCACGCTAGTCACGAGGAGAGAAATTATGAGAGGAAGAAAGGTGCTGGCTGGCACCTAGCCGTTTTAGTCGTCTTAGCCTACATACCACACATGTGAAGGAAGAAGTCATCTGGGACATTCTCATCCCTGCCCTACATTCGAGTACCCTCCAACACTATCCCTCTTGGCCATCACCTAGATGGCTTGTGCTAGTGGGGATCCAGACAACAGAGGCCTTATAGGCGTAGTATGGGCTTCTTTAGTTTTCCAAAGATGACATCTCCAGGGGAGTGCGTCTGTGTGTGCATGCACGTGCATGGTGTCAAGATGTGCACATCCTTGCCCTTGAAGCTGTCACCTAGATCTCTAGGCAGGAGCTCCTAACTGGACATGTTTCTGATTTGGGATACAGAACCCCAGAGCCAGACATCCAGAAGACAGAGTGACCCCAATCAAGAGCCAGTAAAGCCCCAGGAAAACATAATATACAAGCTTGCTATATTTTTTCCCCAAATCACTCAATTTATTGTCTTGCCTGGCCTTATTCAAAATTTCTTCTTATAGACATTTTGATTGCTTTTCTAACAAAATTATTTTATTAACCATGGATAATTCACTTCCCACATTAATAACTCCTGCTGTTCAGTAATTCAATTCCACTGAGTGCCTTGTAGTGACTGTCTACAGAGGGTACTGTTAATATCCAAACTCAAAAAGACAAATTGCTCGGGTCTGAATTCAGGCTGTGCCACTTACAACCTGTGGGACCTCAGGCCGTTGACTTGACTTCTCTGGTTCTCGGTTTCTTCGTCGGAAATGTGGATAATGAGACTACTCACTTCCTAGAGTTACTGTGAGGATTAAATGAATTAGTATGTCAAGCACTTACCGTGGTGTCTGGTACAAGTATTAACTACTATTGATATGACCGTGACCAGCAAGGATGGGGGTGCTGCTGAGTTCTGATTGGTTGAACCGGCTTGGAATCTGCTGGGTCCCAACATGAGTGCGGTGTGACGGTGGTTGTCTTAGAGTGGGCTCCCCAGAAGCAGGTCTCAAAATAAGGATTCAGCTGAAAGTAATTTATTAGACCTGCTCTCAGGAAAAGCCGGTAGGAGAGTAGAAAAGCGAGACTGGGAAGGGAAAGGGGGGAGTCAAAGGAGAGTAGTTTCTGTTCATGCCCCAGAACCCAATCCCAATAAAACAATGTCACACGTTCACAGCCTGTGGCTGCAGCTGCTAATATCTTAATGTTACCATAGCTAACTCTTACTGAGCAAATGCCATGTGCCAGGCACTGTGCCAAGTACTCTATTATACACACATTATCTCATCTAATTTTCAATACCTGATGAGCTATTACATCATAAAAGGTCCTCACAGGTAAAGGATACATCAGAGTTTTCGTTTGGTTTATGTGAATGTCTAATGATGTTTAGTTCATTGGATTCTGCTGAAGTGTCCCCAGATACGTGGTCCTCCTCTAAATAATGGCCGAGAAGATATGCACATTTATTTATAAATATGTTGGCCGACACACACTTCTCTAGTGCAAGGAAAGCTGGAGCAGGCTTAGGTGCTATAACTGTAGATTCTGTGTTAAGTGAGGCTAAAAAGGTATAATTGTAATGCAGCTCGAAGCCCTCGATCTGGCAAGGCCCGAGGCCAGCGATGCCAGTATGTTTGCTGTGTGCGCCAACTCTGATGCATCAGCCGGAGTTTGGAGCACTAAGTTGAGGCTATCAGGGCTTAGCAGGAAAGACTGCTTGGCTGGATTTGTCATGCCTGCATGGCTGTCGGACTGGCAGTGAACTACACATGCCAATCCTTTCATGACAACAACTTGAGGAGCTATTCTATAATTCCATTTCACAGGTGAGGAAACTGAGGTGTGAAGAAGTAAGTTCCCTAAAGTCACAGTAAGAGGAGAAGCTTGAATCACACCTCAGATTGTTGAGTGCAGGGCTGATGCTGGCCACTACCATCTTACTATGACAGCCTCCTAATTTGACACCAGTCTCTGCTGCTTTTGGGGGCTGCTTCTGGCCGGCGTTATAGCCTCCCTTCAGCTCCAGAATCCAAGCTCCATGTCTTCCAAGCCCACCCCCAAAACACTGCTGCCAACCCCAGGAGTTTTGAGGACCCAGGGGCCCGGGGCAGTGTCCTCTGCCTCGCCCAGCATCCTGCGGGAAGGGAAGGACTCCTCTGGTGGTGGCCTGGCTTCGGGTCCCCCTCTCCCCTGTCGCAGGGCAGGGCAGGGCATGACAGGGCCAGTCTCCACGGAGGAGGGCTCCACTATTGATCCTGGCTCCCCGGGCAGCCGCCTCTGCGCAGAGATGCAATTTACCACCAGCTGGGAGGTCACAGCAGAGGAGACCTGGCCACCTGCCACCGGCGCTTTCATGCTGCTGCAAAAGCCATTTAAAGGGCCACTTTGTGAGCGCAGCGCTGCTTTCATCAGAGGCGGAGGGAAGCGGCGGAAGCCAGGGGCCCATGAGCCCTGAAGCCTCCCTGCGTGTCCCCAGTGGGCTGGGAACCCCGGGACCCTCTGCTGCCCGCTCCAAGCATCGGGCAGAGACTGGGCAGGCTGGGGCAGAGGTCCGTGCTGGGCTCACTTGAGCGCCTCCCTCCCCTTTCCTCCTCGCAGCAGCTCCGTGAGGGCCAGGTGCCCCTCATGATCATGCCCATTTCTCAGAGGGAAGACCCGAGGCGGGGGGAAATTAAGCGACTTGGCAGAGGTTTCACAGCTGTCAGTGGCAAAGCCTGGATTTAAATTCGGATAGTCCAACTCCAAAGCCAACGGTGTGCGTCATCAGATGACCCTGTGGCACACACACATTGATAGAGACAAGGCCATCACTTCGGCCTCAAAAGCCAGCTGACAGATGTCACGCACGTGGCTAAACCGCAGCAAAGGTGGCTGATCCTTGGGCCACACTGCCTTTCCCACTCCGGTCTGCCTGGTCAGCTACCGCCGCCTACAGGTAGAGTTGGTCATTGTTTCTTTGGGGCCACCGCTGAGTTCATTCATTTATTCATTCGTGCGCTGAGTCATTGCACAGACATTTACTGATTTCTGCTTTGTCCCAGGAGCACAGAACTGCGCTGGAGGCTGAGGGTGGAGGGTGGATATAAGATACCTACAGTCTAGCAGAGGAGACAGACATTTAAACAATCGTAATAGAGGGTAAATGGATAGTGAAAAGGGAAGGAAAGAAGAAGGGCTGCCTGGAGGAGGAGTCATCTAAGACCTGAAGGATGAGTAGAAATTGTCCAGGCAAAGAAGAATCAAGAAATGTGTTCCTGCTGGGTTTGGTGGCTCATGCCTGTAATCCTAGCACTTCGGGAGGCCAAGGTAGGAGGATCACTTGAGGCCAGGAGTTCAAGACCAGCCTGGGCAACAAGGCAAGTCCCATCTCTACAAAAAAGAAAAATTACAAAAAAAGTGTGTTCCAGGCAGAAGGAACAGAATGGACAGAGACCCAAGGATGAGCAGAGGAACAGCACAGGACCTCAGTCATGAAGTTCCACAAGAGGAACCAAGCCAAGTTCCACATGACTGACACAGAGTGAGAGATGCCAATGAGTGGCTTCCACGTTTTCCATCCTCCCACTGCCTCCGTGCTTTGAGACGAACAACTGAGGTTGTCTTAGTCTTATACAAAGTGGTAAGAAAGGATAGCTTTGAGGCAAGCGCCCTGCCTTCCACACAGGAGAATCTGAGCCCCCTCTGGAGAGAGGAAGAGGAGTGAGACATGGCAGGTGAGGGGAACAGCCTCTAATGGGTCTTGCCAGCCAGGTTAGCCCATTTGGCCTTCCTCAAGCAAATGGCAGACTGCAAGTGGCTAGAGGGCTTGGTGATGGGAGACCTGACCAGATTGTCACTTTGGGGATAGAGTGACTGTCTAGCTTCCTTCAGGTTCCTAGGAAGCCTGGGGTACCAAATGCTGCTTCTCACATTAGAAATCTTACTACTTCCTTTTGCAGGGGTCGAGGGGTTAGTGAAGACGGTCTCTAAAAAAGCCAGGGACGGAGAGGATGTTTCTGCCCAACATCATCTCACTGGTCTGTCGGCACCATTGGCCCTGGAGCTGGACCCAAGGGAAAGGCTCAGACCAGAGCTGCCTTCACTTTGCCAACCTTCCCCCAACCGCCCCAGGGTGCCTCTCAGTCCCCTCCTCCTTGCAGAGACCCAGGAGGCCCCGTGCAGCTGAGCCCCCTCAGCCTCCGCCTCTCTGCCGCAGCATCCTTGGTCATCTTCCTGCTCTCGTTCCAGGCTTCAGCCCCACCTAGGAGGAAGCAGCTCCTCTTCGCATGCGAGTCTAACTTCGCCGCCTGTGCCCCGGATCCCTCCCCAGGCTGGGCTTCTGGAGACAACTTAGTTCCACTTAATGTCCCATCTCTCTTGAGTCTTCAATATGTTCTGATTCTGCCCCTGTTGGGGGGTATACTTAAGTTTCCCCAAACCAAACAAAGGACCTGTCCCCTCACCCTCACCACCGTCTTTCTTTCTCCCTCTCCTTTCCTCCACTGTATTAATACATTTTTCTCCAAAACAGCAACCTGTGTTCCTGGCCCTGCTTTTTCATCCTAGGGCAATTTGTCTGACACCAGCAAGGCTACCATTCCTTAAGCATCTCCTATCTGCCAGTTCTGTGTCACTTTACATACATGAGCTCCATTCATTTCTCATACGACCATGTGAATTCTGATTATCCCCATTTGACAGTTGAAGAAACTGAGGCTCGGGAGCGAGAGGATGAAGTAAGTTGCTCAGTCATACTCCTGGCCCCAAAGTCTGCCTCCAACCACTCTGCTCCACAGCCTCTTATTTGTCCTAATGAACCCCCCATGTGAGCAGCCACCCCGTCTTATTCCTTGCAGTACCCCTGGTATATTGGAGGGACTCGATAAACATTTGGTGACTGAATGAATGCTCAAACGCTTTAATGACTTTTTGCCAGCTCGTCTAGAGACCTTTCCTGCAAAGTTGTATAATTTAGTCATAAATACATTTGGTAGTAATGTTATATGTATCATTGTGTCTCATAATCCCCAAAATTACTTTATGAATTAAATATCTTGAAAAATAGAGTGAAATTTAATACAATGCCGAAGCATCTACCGCATGTCTTCATCCTGGCTGTCAAAATGCCAATGCCTTCTTAAACAGGAGAGAACACCGACTACATATTAATTTGGTGTAGCTCATGAAGTATACTCAGACATGCACAGTACAAAACAAAACAAAACAAAAAAACCCAAGGAGACAAAAATAATCAAAAGGGATGAATTTAGTAAATCCTGTACAAAACGCTGCAGGTCTGAAAATATTTATTGGAAGAAATACACACATTCAAGAAAGGTTATTCAGCAGACGGAATGGAAAAAAAGACATCCACAGAATAAAATGGTACAGATTTGGAAAATCTTTCAGAGAAATAAAAATGAAGTTAGAAATGCCTGTAGGCAAATTGAAAAAGATATCCTTGTATTTGTACGCACAGGCAACCAGGTGAATCGGCTTTCGGTAAATTAGCTGGTGTCAATCAGAATGGGTTGGGTTCTGCTGCAGTAACAACCCCTCAATCTCAGTGGCTTGACACAGCGAAAGTTATGTCTTGCTCACTCCAACTTTCTGTTTCAGGTTGATAACTGTTCCATGTTATCTTAATTCCAGGTTGATGGGACAGCCTCTGCTTGCAATATTACTGAGAGTTGTGTACTAGCTTTAAGTGGATCTGTTTAAAAGTAATACAAGTTATTTCTGCTCACGTTTCGTTGACCCGGGCAAATCTCATGGCAGTTGGCCTGAGTTCAGCAGGACAAGGATATATAATCCTCCTCCAGGAAGGGGAAGCACAAAACAACCCTCCACTTTAAGTTTAGGCAAATTGGATTTAGGTAAATGGTTAATCCCCTACTTCCTTACCTCCCAAACATTCCTTCCTTTAGGTCATGAACTTTACTGTTCATGAAAACCACTGGGGAACAAGTTAAATGTAGATTTCTGGCATTCACCTCCAGAGAGTCTGGTTTAGGAGACCTGGAGATCTGTCTTCTTCATGGGATCTGTGTGGTCACTACATGGGATCTGCTTAGTTACTACAAGTAACTTGGATGTCTGATGGTAGAAGGAGCATTTTGAGAAAACTGACTTAATCTCAGATGAAACTTGCCCTCTGATCCCTCTCACACCAAAAGACCTTTCTTCATTTCTCCCTCAAAATGCAGGCAACCAAAAACCCTCAAACTGTCAGTGATTTGACTGAGATAGAAATTAATTTTTCTCTTACAATAATGATGTGTTGAGATAAGAAGTCCAGGACTGGTCTGGTGATTCCATGGTCATCAGGGACCCGGGCTCCTTCAGTCCTGGTGCTTCACTATCCTCATGGTCTAAGATGGCTGCTCATGCTTAACCATTACATCTACATTCCAGGCAGCCCAAGGAAGGACAGGAGGAAAGAAGGATGTGCTCCTTATTTTCAGGAAATGAGACTCCTTGAAAGTCCATACACTTCCTCTTACATCTCATTGGCCACAGTGTGATCACATTGGCCATACCTCACTGCAAGAGAGAAAGGAAGATAGTCTTTTATTCCAAGTGGCAATGAGCCCCACTAAATATAAGCATTTTGTTACTAAAGAGGAAGGAGTGGGCTACTGGCAATCTCTGCCATACTGTTCTTCACCTTTCTGCAGCAATCATCAGCACTGACACCCCTACCTTCGCCTACCCTCCCCCACTGGCCTTTGGGGAGCTGTCCTATCCTGCTATGTCCGTCTTCAGGCCAAGACTTCTGGGTTTTGGAGGCTGGTTCCTCCTCTTCCTCCTTCACCCCAATGCTCATTTCTGTTTTCTGCTCTCCTTGCACAGAGGGGATATGCGAGCCCCATCTAACAAAAAGATGTGTTTTGTGTAACCCATACGGGGTTGTTCTTATTATTTTTAATTGGTTTCCAACATTTAAAAATCAGACTATTTCACATGGGAATCCAGATTACTGAATGCTCTTTTGGAAATTAATTGGGGCCTGGCACAGTGGCTCACACCTATAATCCTAGCACTTTGGGAGGCTGAGGCAGAAGGAATGTTTGATATCCCCTGAGTTCGAGACCAGCCTGAGCAACATAGCAAGACCCTGTCTCTACAAAAAATTTTTAAAAAGTTAAAAAATAAAGCTATAAAAATATCTCATGGGATCATGGTGATGTTAAAGAGACCATGCACACAAAGAATATGACGCTGTAATTTATCTGTCTGTCTACTCCTCCCTGCAGGGCCCGCACAGGGCAGGTGCTCTGTATGTACCTGACATATTGAATTAGCTTGAGGAAAGGGCAAGGGAAACTAACTTTATGTAATTATTGCAGGAATTAACCATTTAATTCTTACAATGACCCTGTGAAGGAGTATCGTTAGGTTTGTCTCGATGTTCCCTGGTCACTCTCTGCGAGTGGAGAAAACCCTGAAGTCTTAGCACACGCTGTCTTTTAGGTGTTCCCTAGTTTGTCCCGCCTCTCTCCTGGGTGGGATTGGTGGCCGTTTCCCGCCTTTGGGTGATTGACAGGTTGAGGTTACCTAACAGGTTACATAACAGGTTGGGGTTATATAACAGTTTCCTTTTTACGCATGCATCTTCCCAGAATCCTCCACAAAAACCCTACATGGTGGGGTGGGGGGGTCAATACCATAATGCTAATTAGATGGTAATGAGCCCCAGGTCAGTTAGTTCACTAGGAGCTTCTCACTGCTTGTGTTCTGTCCAGGGGAAAGTCTATAGCCACAGATATCTGATATTGAGGTTTCTTTTCTGCATTCTAACTAGTTCCCACTCTCCACCTTTAGTCCCTTCCTCTACCTGCCTTGCCACCTGTTCACCCTCTACCCAGACCCAACAGTATTATTATCCTCATTTTACAGATGAGGAAATTGAAGTCCAAAAGGGTTTACAGCTTACGCACTTGAACAGAATTTATTTCTGCCAGGGCTGCAGGGAAACCTCTCTTGCCTACACACTGCTAGCCCAGGGGAGCATCTCTCTGCTCTCCCTGGTCCTCCCAAGCCCACCACCCTTTCCAGCTTCCTGGTTTGAGCTTATGGAAAACAGGGCCACTTCTGCCAGCTTCCTGCACCAGCATTTGGATTTCATTAGCAAGCACAATTCTAATTGAACGCTTATTCACTAGCCACAGCTTGACAATTAATCAAGCTTCTCCCAAGCTCAGAGCCTATGTTTACTTCCTTTCACGGAGACAGAGAAAGGAACGCAAACCTCAATCCTCATTCCCGGGGCAATGTACCCTGCTCTTGTGCTGGTTTCTGTGTCTCGCTGTGTTCCCAGGACACTGTGCACTTAGTAATTTCTAAAGAAGCCTGTTAGATTCAGATGGTAATCACAGCCCCCTTCTGGCGCATTCCCTGGACTCTTGGCCTCATTAGAAATCCTCTCATTGCCTGCTTCCAGCCTCTCGCTTACAAGTAAATGCTGGCCTCTGCTCTCCTGCCTGCCGGAATCTCAGGATACCTCGTTTACTTTTTCTTAATGTAACATTTATGTCGTTTTCTTCTTGTACTCTGATTAAAGAAGGAATAAATGTTCATTGCAGAAAAATTGGAAAATGTGAAAAACCACACAGACGAGAGTGAAATTCAATCACACTGCCACCAGCCAGAAATAAGCACTGCTGATATATGGAGGTGCAGGTGATCCTTGACTTTCTTAAATATGGCTTTTGTGAAAATTGCACATTATATGTTGAAATCCCCAATTCAGAGATCCAAAATGCAAGTAAAAACAGAGCAGGGTCACCATATTACACAATTCATGGGAATGCCATTCATATTGTAGTCTACGAGAATGGTGCTCTGAAGTTGCGCAGTGCACAACCTGTGCCGCTGTACTTAGTGGCCACGTGCAGGGCCTGGGAAGACAATGTGAGGCACGTTATAGGCAAACTAAATGGCCAGGGCAGCTCCTGAGAACTGTTCCAAAGTAGGGATGTGGGACCACTGGTGCCAGAATCTTGTGATTTTTAAGAGGAGCTGGAAAACAAGCAGGCACCATTTGGACTTTGGGGCATGTGATGAAAATGGTGTCAGGTCATCCCAGGGCCTTCCCCTCTTCCAGCCCAGCTTCTCCTCTTACTACTCTGACTCCCACCATCCTTGTTTTCCCCGCAGAGTGGCCTCAAGAGCCTTCTTAGGCGGGGAGCCTTGCTCTGATTGTCCTGGGTGGACAGTGGCAGGGACAGTCATCAGAGGCCCTGCTCATCCCCTGCTACTAAGACAAGGAGGCGAGTCCGTTTCCTCTGCCCCTTCTCTAGCACTTCACAGTGTGGGGGATTTAAGGTTGGGGGCTGCCCCACCACCAGGCTGGGCTGCCAGAGAGAGAGAGGGGAGAGGGCCCGCAGGTCCTGGGTTAGGAGAGATGCTGGGGTCCATTTTCCCAATCATCACTGCTAAGGGGTTGATGTTATTTTTTTGAGAGCACATTCATTTATGTGACAATTTCATTAAGATGAGCCCTGCTATACTGGACTGGGAGCTATGTGGGACTAAGAAATGAGTCTGGCTTTGTTCCCTGGTGTGTCCCTGTGCCCAGCAGAGGCACCGGCACATGGTAGGTACTCAGTGAATGCCACTGCATGAATGGAGGAGGGGCAGTTCCTGTGCCGCCAACATCCCAGGCCCAGGCAGAGCACCTCAGAAGAGTCTCCCCCTCTGTGGGAGATTCGCAGCAACCATAAGTCAGGATTTTCATTGTTTTTAGCTTTCTAGGAATAGAACTCTATTGTCATGCGTAAGCCTACTGTTGAGCTTTCGGAGAGTCCACTTCCAAAGATACTGTCAGCAAAACGTTACGTGTAAAAGTAAAATGCTCTTTCAATATTTTTGTCTATCTCTATGGGTATATAATACTTAATAATTCATAATCATGTCTGTCAAACAACCATATAGTATGAATATTTTCCTGGGACAATAAATATTCTTTGATAAGATTATTTTTAACAATTGCGTGGAATGCCAGAGTTATATTTCCTGTCAATGAGCATTTAGATGGTTTCCAATTTTTTGGTATTGTAAATAAAATAAATTAGTGGTAATTATCTTTGTCCGGAAGGGTCTGTCCATATCTCTCATTTTGTTTATGTTATTTATATTATAAATTTATTTATATTGTATTATTCTATGTTAAACTACGTGGTCAGATAGCATGCCAATTTTGATGCACAAGTTTCCCTACATAGAGATTGTAACGAATTTCTGCATACAGCGTAAGAGTGCTCACTAAGCCTGATGTACTGCGGACTTAGAGATACGTCACCGGATGAGACACATAAACAGTCCAGTTGAGACATCAACTGAAGAATCACTGGGGCACTCAAATGTTACTGAACATTGTATTCACCAGAATTCCTCTCAAAGAGAGATTTGTATATGGTTAGAAGGAACATGCTGATGAGCCTTTTGCAGAGGAGGGGTGAGACCTCCCAGGAGGTTTGCTTAAGGAACGAATAGGCGGCTATTAAACTACTGTCTAAAGAGAATGGCCCAAATAACTGTAGGGAGATTATTTTGCTCAGTGGGGCTTGCAAGTTCAGGGCCAGAGCTGAATTGTTGGGGCATCAGTGGGGAGGTTGAAGTCTGCTCCTTTTCCACTCTTCCCCACATAGCACCCAGCCACTCTGCTTACGACTAATAAACAAATGTTTAATGAACATCAGTTTTAATCATGTAGAGTATTATGCATTGACTGGAAGACTATCCATGATAAACTGGCAACTGATTAAAGCAAGCCGAAGAATATCTTTTGCATTCTCCACTTTTTAAAAAGAAGGGGGAACCTATGTATGCATTCACGTGTTTCCGTATGTCTTTATAAGCAAAGGAATATAATGGGAGGATACCATACAATATTTTTAACAGCATCTGTTAGGGATGTTAGTTTGTAGAGGGGAAGAAAAGACTATTGATTTTACATTAGATGCTTGAATTGCATCAATTTTTAACTTGTTTCAACAAGCACATACAACTTTCATGATTCAAATGTTGAATTCTTTTAATTAGGTTTGAAGAGGCACTGAATTGTAGCATGATCACAAGAGCCCACATGTCTTAGCCATCTCTGACTAGATATTATCTTTGAAAATCTTCGCTGAAAAGCTGATGGTATTAAATGTTGATGATATGGAAATCATAATAGGCATCTCTCTTTTTGCCTTGGATCATATGGGATTGTCACCAGTATTTTGTCTTTAAGTTAATGTGGATGTTGTTTTAAGATAGAAATTCTTCATTCTGTTAAAGAATTATACCTTTAATCAAATTTGACCTATAGTTGTTAGGAAAAATGAATATGAAATACTATGTAATTAAAATATTATTAAAATGCTTTTACAAAATCGACAGTGTTGATCAGTAGGCTTCTTTCTTTGGATTTATTGATGTGACCAGATGTGTTAATAACTTTCCTAATATTAATCCATCCTTGCATTAAAAAATTAAGCTTTATTGGGTTATGTTTTATCATACTCTTCGTATAGTATTAGAATCAATTTGATTAGAATAGATGGGATGATATTTTTCATAGGATTTTTACATCAATATTCATAAGGATATTTGGTTGGTTGGTAAAATTCTTTTTTGTGATGTTTTTGTAAGATTTTGCCAT
>NW_012147523.1:3713442-3740538 GCF_000956105.1 Propithecus coquereli | reverse complement strand
AAAAAAAAAAAAAAAAAAAATAGGTTCCTTTTAGAAAACAAAAAGAAGGGAAAAACCATCCCGAATTCTACCACTCGGGTGTTTATGTACACCTTTCAAATCATTTGTGCATATAGTTGCTTCATTCCTTTCCTTTAAAAAAAATCATATTATCTATCTTGTCTTTAAAGATATTAATAGATAATATGTTCTTCTTTGGACATTATATGTGTGGCTATTAGGGTCCCTTGCTACTTCTGGAAGGTTTCGATCTTTTTGGGTCCTACAGTAACTTATATGAACCTGGAGATTGTCAGGCAGATTTTAGAACATTTTATCCATATTTCCTTTCCTTCCTTATGAAAGACAGAGAGAGGAACTGTGACAGAGATTTCACGTAAGAAGTTATTGCCCCGACTTCATCTCCTTTAAATAGCCATCCCGTCATCAAGCTTGACAACCAAGGGAACAAGAAAAGGTTTCTTGTGCCCTCCTGCCCAGGGCTCCACCATTTATAACCAGATCCATCCTTTACCAACTGGGCAAATCACGTCACTTCTTTGAGCCTCAATTTCTCTATCTGTGAAACGGGGACAATAGTAGTCCCTCTCTTATAAGGTAGTGGTGAGTTTTAAATAAAGTGATCCTCATAAAGCACTTCACATGGAGCCTGGCACATAGTAAGTACTCACTAAATGATAGCTACTGCTGCTGTTGTTGTTGTTGTCGTTACTCCTACTACTTTCCACACATGCAAGATGAATAAAGAGCTTGTTTCTTAACCGAGACTCAGGGGGCATCTCAATGCCTGCTACTCATCTGCACTTTTACAAAAGCAATTAAAGCTCGCCTGTGATTGTGAGTCTCTCGGCTGTCCTTGAAGCCAAGATGCCCTATTGAGAGAGGAAGTCTGTGCCCTTCCACGCATTCCCTTGCTGTTTATTATGCGAGAGAGGCTTCTCGGACTCATTACTGCTGTGGAACACAGGCCCCCAGGGGCTGAAGTGGAGCAGGGTAATTACCAACAGCTCCCTAATAGGTGTGGACTCAATGGAAACAAGTCAATCAGGAACGCGGCATTTATGTCTAAACTATCCCAGTCCACGCTCAGGGGCACGAGGGACTGCTAACGAGGGCCACGCTTCTGAGGCCAAGGGCCCTGACCACCCGCTCCACCCTTGAGAGTGCTGTGCCTAAAAGAATCCTAACAAATGGGTCCTCCCTCGACTTCTAGTCTTGGTCCATTTAGTGCTGCTATAAAGGAACACCTGAGGCTAGGGAGTTTATAAAGAAAAGAGGTTTCTTTGACTCATGATTCTGGTGGCTGGAAATTTCAAAATTGAGCATCTGCATCTGGTGAGGGCCTCAGGCGGCTTCCACTCGTGGCAGAGGGGAAAGGGGAGCTGGCGTGTGCAGAGATCACATGGTGAGACAAGGAGCGGGGCGGGGGAAGGTACCGAGCTCCTTTGAACAACCAGTGTTTGCAGGAACTGACAGAGTAAGAACGCACTCACCCCAAAGGGAGGACATTAATCTACTCTGAAGGGATCTGCCCCCATGATCCAAACACCTCCCGTCAGGCCCCACCTCCAACATTGGGAATAAAATTTCAACATGAGGTTTGTAGGAGACAAACATCCAAACCATAGCATTCTGCCATTGGCGCCCCAAAACTCATGTCCTTCTCACATGCAACATACAATCATTCCATCCCAGTAGTTCCAAAAGTCTTAAGTCATTTCAGCATCAACTCGAAAGTCCAAAGTCCCAAGTCTCATCTGAGACTCGAGGTAAATTCCTTCTAGCTCTGAACCTGTAACATCAAAAACGAGTTATTTACTTCCAAGATACAATAGTTGTACAGGCATTGGATAAACATTCCCATTCCAAAAGCGAGAAATTAGCCAAAAGAAAGGGTTAACAGGCCCTACACAAGTTCAAAGCACAGCAAAGCAGACGTTAAATCTTAAAGTTCCAAAATCATGTCCTTCAACTCCATGTCCCACATCCTTGGTACATGCATGCAAGGGGTGGGTTCTCAAGGGCTCAGGCAGCCCTGACCCTGTGGCTTTTCTGGGTGAAGCTCATGTGGCTGATCTCCGGGATTGGAGCCTAATGCCACAGGCTTTTCCATGCTGAGCTGCCAAGCTGCCAGTGGCTCTACCATTATGGAATCCCAGTGGTGACCCCTTCACCCTGCGTGGCTCTCACAGGCATTGCCAAGGTGGTGACCCTTGGTGGTGGCTTCACCCCTGTGGCAGGTTTCTGTCTGGGCACCCAGGCTTTCCAATCCTCTGAAATCTATGTGAAGTCACCAAGGCTGTGGAGCAACAGCCCAAGCAGTGCTGGGGCTATTTGAGGCAATGCTGGGACCCCCAAAGCTAGAATGCAGAGAGCAACATCCCAAGGCAGCACCCCAGGCCCGTCCCTGGAAGCCATTCTGTCCTCCTAGTCCTCTGGGCCTGGAAGATTTCTGAAATGCCTTCATGGCCTTTTTCCCTGAAAAAGTAGTCTTGGCTACTGGTACCTGGCTCCCTTTGAGTCATGCTAATCTCTTTAGCAACCTGTCTTTCCAGTTCATACCCTTGAATTTCTCTCCTGAAAATGCTCTTTCCTTCTCTACCAAATGTCCAGCCTGCAACTATTCCAAATTTTTATGGTCTGCTTCCCTTTTAATTATAAATTCTGCTTTTAGGTCATTCCTTTGCTGCTGTGATTCAGCATAAGCTGTCAAAAGTAACCACGCCACTTCCTGAGTGTTTTGCTGCTTAGAAATTTCTTCCAGGAGTTACCCTAAGTCATCACTCTTGAATTCAGTCTTCCACAAAACCCTAGGGCATGGACACACTGAAGCCAAGTTCTTTGCTACAGAGTAACAAGGATGACCTTTGCTCCAGTTCCCAATAAGTGCCTCATTTCCATCCGAGACCTGGTCAGCTTGGTTTTTACTGTCCATGTGTCTATCAGCATTTTGGTCACAACCACTTACCAATCTCTAAGAAGTTACAAATTTTCCCTCATCTTTTTGCCTTCTTCTGAGCCCTCCAAACTCTTCCAACCTCTGCCCATTACTCAGTTCCAAAGCTGCTTCCACATTTTCAAGTATCTTTATATCAATACCCCACTCCTTGGTAACAATCTGCTGTCTCAGTCCATTTAGTGTTGCTATAAAGGCATGTCTGAGACTGCGTAGTTTATAAAGAAAAGAGGTTTATTTGGCTCATGATTCTAATGGCTGGAAAGTTCAAGAGTGGGCTTCTGCATCTGGTGATGGCCTCAGGCTGCTCCCACTCAGGGCAGAAGGTGAAGGTGAAACTACGGTCCTTATAAAATGAATTGAAACCAAGAGGTTAAAGCTTTGATAGAGGCCTAAGCTTTGCAAGGTACAAGGTATAGCTATCGTTAAAAATTAACCAGCTATTACCCCATAGACTGCTTCCCTATAATGATTTACTGCTTAAGAGTTGCATAGCCAGTGGTCACAAGATTTATAACTTCCCTTAATCACTTCTATAGATAATTCCTCTACTGTGAGACCTAAAACTGTCCTTTAAGATATTTTCCAGACCCTGCATTCCAGTGGACCCGCTACTGCCAACAGGACCAGTGACCCATACCGTGGAACTGACTCAATCGATTCTACGACCCTTGCTGAGGACCTGATGCAGCACAAGAATGAAGTTTCTACATTCCCTGCAGTTTGACCCCCAACCCAGTCAATCAGCAATGCCAGTTCCCTAGTCACCTGCCTATGAAATTTTCTTTAAAAATCCCAGCCTAGAAACTCTTTATGGAGATGAATTTGAGGGATTTCGTCTCCCCGTTTGGCTGCCCAACAATTATTAAACTCTTTCTCTGCGGCAATTCCTGCTGCCTCAGTGTACTGGCTCTTTTCTGCACAGCAGGTGAAATGAACCTGGTTGGGTAGTAACAACGGGGAAGCAGAATGTGCAGAGATGACATGGTGAGAGACGAAGCAGGAGAGAGGGGGAGGTGCCAGGCTCTTTTTAACAACCAGCTCTTGGGGGAACCAATAGAGCACTCACTAATCCCCAAAAGAGAGCATTAATCTATTCAAGGGGTATCTTCCCCCAGGACCTAAACACCTCCCATCAGGCCCCACCTCCAACATCGGGGATAAATTTTCAACATGAGGTTCAGAGGGACAAACATCCAAGCCATTGCACTTCCCAAGGGCTGACACCTGCAGGCAACTACAAGGCAAGGTGGCTTGGTTTGATGTCAGAATGTTCTCTGATGGCCCGACCTGCTCTCTCCACTAATACATCTGGTTCTTTCAGGAATGTCACATTTAAGAGAAATCTCCTGGAGCAAGCCTCCCTCCTGCTCATCTTTCCTTCCATCTCCTGCTCAGCTTCACCTCTCCTCCTTCGTTCTTAATACAGGTAGTTGCATTTTTTTAAATCAGCAGTGACTTCTGGAAGCCACCTTATCTCTGTTCACCAATTCTCTCAGGGCTGCATGATCACCTGAAGGTAACCCGGCTTCATTTCTAATGTTTGCTGTCAGTACAGTACGCAGACATACAATTTAATCTAAAAACACAATGGATTAGAATTCCTGACAGGCTTCCCCCATCCCCAGAAGTAAGAATTTCAGTCCACAAGTTAGGGGTGCAAAAAATGGAGCTTTCTGAATGGTTCTATAGCTGATCTTCATTGGTATCCCAAGCCCCATTTCCTCTGGGTGGTGGAAACACAATCTCTGCAGTTGAGGGAGGCCTCCCGCTTGTCCCCTGGGTGGGTGGAGCAGAGGAGACAAGTGCCAGCAGGTGAACTAGTCCTTTATCCCTGCCTGCTGCCTCTGCTGGCGTGCTCCAAGCCACCTTGTCCTTCTCCTGTCTTGGCCATCATCCACCAACCATCCAGAGTCCTTCCTGAGATCTGCTCATCCCCACGGCAAAGTCGCACCGGGTCCAGTCATTCAGCTATCAATATTTCCAAACCCTTCCCCTCCAATACCAAACATTCACCTGCTTTTCCATTGTACCGTTCCTCCTCTAAAGCACTAAAAACCAGTGACTTGATGGATAGGAAAAGTGATGAAATGTGGGGAGAATCCTTGGTTAATATCTAAAATGACTGTTCGCCCACAGGGGTTACAAAAGAAAAATGGAGGATGGTAGAGTCAGTCAAGCCACCTGAAAAGGAAGACCCTCACCTGTAACACATGTATGACCATTTTGGACACAGTTGCTGCTCCCGAGAAGAACACAATAGGATGAATCAGTAAAGGAGAAATGAGCACCAGCAGGGAGCTTCCTCTGGGGTCAGGGACCAGCAGGGGCTTTCTTCATTCCAAAATCCCACAGAAACACAAAGTATACCCAGGAGTACGGGTAAATGATTCCACCCCTCAAAAATCAGGAAGACATTTTATTCCTCCCCTAAACTGTGGTGCCTATGTGATTAAGTATCATCCAGGTAACAGTTGGGTCCACCATGGTGACTGTCCACCATCACCACCACCACCACCCCCTGCTTGCTATTCGCTTTTGGAACAAATTGTTTTTTCTACAAAGTATGTGAGACCTTGAGCGAAACTCAGAGCCAGCCAGGGCTTCTTGGGCAAATGTATTAGCCTAAGCTGGAAACTTGAAGAACGTTCTCACCACTAGACAGCTCTGCCACTCCTGGCGCCCTTACAAAATGCAAACAGCTTGGATCATCCATCCTCTGGATCTTTCTCATTCCATTATCCTGAGCTGCTTCTTCATCAACCTTTCCAACCCAAGCAAAAATAAAAGGAGCCCATGCCATCTGACCACATCTCTCTCTAGCCTCATCACTGACACCCAAGACCTCCTGGACACTCCCCGACAGCTTAGGTAATTTCAGCGTCTGTGAAGATGACCTGTCCAACGAAAAGCTCCTTGGTTATGTGACTCTGCAATCTTGATGTATCCCCATCTCAACCTGAGCCAAGCCTGGAACTTCTTGGCATCTCTGAGAAGTGCCCCATGTCATAAATGCTAAATTGTCCAACTGCAATCTCTTACCTTCCCAGTGCTGCCCCGTGCTTCAGTTGAGGACTTCAGAGTCTTATCTTCTTTTTATCCCAGCCTGTGAACTTCTTAGCTTCACATTCTTCTCGACCCAGCCTAGACCCCATGACCCCTCATTTCAGCCACTTGCTTGCCATCCACATTGTCATCCCCTTGTCCCCCTGCCACCACCTGCACAACCCAGAATTTGCTCAGCTGCTGAAAACCACCACAGGAACTCCCAGGGCCAGTCAGTCCACTGTCACCACAAACACATGATCTCCAGCATCAGCTTCACTCTCCAGCCTGTCTGGGAATCATGTAAAGAGGGAAGTCAAGCAAAAATATGTTTTGGCTAAATTGTCAAACTCGATCAAGTCTTTTAGTTTCATTGAGATGTTGATGCTTGTATCTAGGAGATCCCGAGACAAAGGTAAGACCAACCTTTACCTCCGACCCAAGTAGCAGCAAGGTTCTAGGTTTTATTTTTAATTATTTCAAAAAATTTAGGGGGTACGGTGTTTTTTTTTATGTGGTTAAATTGCATCAGGCTGAAGGCAGAGTGACAGCGCTGTTGCCATTGTTCCATTGAAGAGATCACCATGCTTGCCCCAGGGAGCTTCAGAGGCTTCTGGAATCAATTCCTCACCACTTTGGTGAGGTGCCTAGAGCTTGCATTTCTCACAGACCCCCTCTTGGATCCCTGTGTCCTCGCACAATAACCTAAGTGAGCAAAGGGTCGTTTGTGCACAGAGGAACAAATCCTGCTGCTTCACAACTGCCCTTTGCTTGTGGCACCTGCCCCTACCCCTTGCATGGCCCCTACTCAATGCAATGACCTCTTCAAATGCAGCTGGAGAACTAATGGCCCACCCTTTGGGCCAGGTGTCTACCCTTCGTCCAATCAGCTCTCGGAAAGCCACATGTCGTCGTGGAGAGGTTCCTAACAAGAAAGGCGAACAGAGTGATGCATCAAGGGCTTGGAAGCAGGGGACCTGCACTCCAAGCATGGCTCTGTCCCTAATTTTTGTGTGATACTTGGAGAAGCCCACCCCATCTCAGGTTTTCTTGTTTCCTCCTGTGTCGAGTGAAGTCGTTCCATCGAGTGGATGAAGGGAGGGAATGCGACTAGTAGAAACTCCAGAATCTAAAAGGAGAGAAGCATATGAAGTTTGGGAAAGGATACCTCCTTTCTTTTAACCCTCATACAACCCTGTCCAGCACACAATTCATTATTGTCTCCATTTTATAACTGGGGAAAATGAGGCATGGCCAGATGACATGGCACATTCAGGCTCACACAATCAGTAAGTGACTCAGTTGGGACCCAGACACAAATCCATTTGCCATCAAAGCCTGTGCTCTGAGTCATTCCCTGTACCCCTTATCTATGCCACAGTCTGTGTGCCCAGGAGAAAAAACGACGTAAAATACCAAAAAAAAAAAAGGTTGAGAAATGCTAGAACAGTATATAATATTCCTCTCAGCACTACATCTTCCTCTCTTATATGCTGATATTTTGTTCTGTTAAGCATTGCGGGACGCTGGGGGCCTGATAAGTAATAATGAGCTGGATGTAAACCAAAGGCCTCAAAGAGAGACGGCTGCTCACAATGACATCTCCCTCCCCGCCCCCGTGGGACAATTTCATGGTATCACATAATGCAAGGGTGGGGAGACGCCTCCTCCATCCCTTTCTATTAATACCATTCAGTGCAAATTTTAAAGAAACAGAACTTGATTAGCTGCCGTGGCTGGAACAGCGGTCAAAGGCCTTGTTCTCTGTAACCCCGAGAGCCCTCGGAGGCTGTGCACTCTGAGCATGTCGGGCCAGGGAGCACCCCCAGTGGCTCAGTGCTCCCTCTAATTAGCACAGCCCCTGTGTAGGGAGGGCAGAGCCCTGGGTCAACACAGGGAAGGTCCCGCCCTCCCTGTGGAGCATGGTCCAGAGAACGGGCTTCACGGGGTCTCCAATACACATTTGAATTTTTTGCTCTGTGCTGTCACTCCCTGGCCTCAATGCAGATGAACCCTGCTGAAATGCAGCAGCCGCTGCAGGAAGGGGGTTGGCTCCAGCCTACTGTCTGCCAGGAGACAAGGGAGAATTCCTCTACCCAGGGGATCTCAGCTGGATCTCCCCGAAACTAGAACACACTTAAGGCATCAGCAACAGGGGTGCACCCAAAACGAGGGGGGGGTGCATGTTTTATGGCACTTGGCATTCAGTAGTTCATTCTGAAACAAGCTTTGTAGATGTCCTTATATTTACCAATTTTTTTCGAATTGTTTTTGTTTTAATTATATAGGGGATAAGTGGCAGAAACCATAATGTTTTATGATAGCTGTGCTTATGTATAGCAGTTAGTAAATCCCAGGCACTGTTCTGAGAATTCTTGAAAGAGTAACTCATTTAATATGTACATTAACACTTTAAATTACATGATCTATTTTTATCATTATTTCACAGGTGAGGAAACTAAGGCACAGGGAGGTTAAGGAACTTTTTTTTCAGCTTAAACAATTAAATGGCCTGTAATCCTAGTACTCTGGGAGGCCGAGGTGGGAGGATCACTTGAGGTTAGGAGTTCGAGACCAGCCTGAGCAGGAGTGAAACCCCATCTCTACTAAAAATAGAAAAATTAGCCAGGCATGGTGGCACACACCTGTAGTCCCAGCCGAGGCAGGAGAATCACTTGAGCCCAGGGGCTTGAGGTTGCTGTGGGCTAAGCTGATGCCATGGCACTCTAGCCCAAGTGACAAAGGGAGATTCCGTCTAAAAACAAACAAACAAACAAAACAACAACAAAAAAAAATGAATTAAATGGTGAGACTGAGGTTTAACCCTAAACAAGAGTGCACCATGGCTGTATCAGTTAGCTTTTGCTATGTAACAAACCATCCCAAAGCTTAATGGCTTGAAACAGCACATATTCATTATTCCTCACAATTACATAGGTTGACAGACTGGTTCCTCTGGTCTGGGTCTGCTCAGCTGACCCCTGTGTTGGGCTGGCAGCCCCGCCAGGGATGGATGGTCTAGGCTGCCTCACCCACATGTCTGGGGGTGGCTTCAGTTCAGCTGGGGTGCTGGGGAGGACTTGGCTGTGTGTCCCTCATCACCAACAGAGTATCCCGGATTTATTGACACAGAGGTGGTCATAGGAGTCCCAAGGTAGACAAAAGAGGGAAGATCCCAATGAGCAAGTGCTTTTAGAGTCTGCTTGTGTCTTATTTGGCAATGGTCCATGGCCCAAAGCAAGTCAGAAGGCCAGCCCAGAGTCAGTGTGAGAGAGGACCACCCAAGGAATAAATAGGGTACAACTACTCATTCATCTGCCTCACAGGCTTCCAATAGCCTTAATCCAATTTTGGTTCTCAATGGATCCCAGAGCAGGAAGAACCGAGAGGAAAATCTTACAGCCAAAAGGGACCAGATACTCCTCCATGCCCAAGTCATCCTGCCCTTCTCCTATGGCCCCACTGAATTTGCATGCACCCCCCTCCCCCCACAGTCATTGTATAGAAACAAAATGTAACTAAGTGTCCATGGATGGAAAAGAAAATGGATTGTGGTTTAGGGAGTCAGAGTTTGGTTACCTGAAACTAGCTGTGGGACCTTAGGCAGCTCACCTCGTTTCTCTGGGCCTCAGTGATTTTATTTTATTCAATCCAGTAGCCCCATTCACTCAATAAATAGGAATTCAGTCCCACGGTGTGCTAGGCATTGCACTGAACAGCACAGAAACGTTGTGAACATAGACACCGTCCTTGTCCTCGTGAAGCATATAGCATAATGGGATAAACAGATGTTAATCAAATATTCTCAGTAATGAACATCTAATTACAGTCTGAAATAAGTGCACTGAAGGACAAGAGCCCAGTTCCATGAGAAATTGCTACAAAAGAGTCTGGTGTAAATCACAAGAGAGATGCGTGAAGGAAGGGCCCCCTCAGCTGAAGGAGAGTTGAGAGGAAATTACATGGCAGGACCCAGGGAGACGACATTGAATCCAGATTATTGGGGGACAATTCTCCACAGATCTCTTGCATTTCTGCATGTCTTAAAAGCAGAGGGCCTGACTGCCGTTGTCCCAGGCTTCCTTTTCAAGGATATTTGTATAGCAAACAAAGTCAGAAGGTAGAGATAATTTCTTCCCCTGGGAGCAATAGGTAGGCATGCTCACTGCCCGGTGTAGAAGATTTGAGTTCCCTAAGCTCAGGGTTCCTCTCCTGTAATGTAGCCCACTGCATGTACACGTGTCATCTGGCCCTCTTCATATCACACTCTGGGAACCGGGGCTTGGAGAACCAACACAAAAATGATGACATTTTGGACTCTGTTATTGCTGTGAGTAATAAACCATCCTTTGTCTTTGACCCAGGTGTCTCATGTCTTCTGTAGCAACCATGAAGCTGAGGCCAGCTAATAGGTTAGCTTGCAAGGAAGGTGAAACTCAGACCCTTCACAGTTCTTGGTACTTGTAGGGTTCCCCATAAAAGTGACACACAAACAAAATCCTGAAGGTTGAATAAAGCAGGAGGAGAGAGGGAGGGAACAGGGAACAGAGTTCTAGGAAGAGAACATGTGCAAAGGCTTGGAGGCAGTGGAGAGCAAGGACATGCAGAACAGAATTTGTTCCATCTAGTGGGAGCAGAGACTTGGTGAGGAAAGTGACAGACATGAAGCCAGAGGGGCAGGAAGGTGGGGCTCAGCCAGGTTAAGCAGGGAGACTTTCTCCTGAAGGCAAGTGTGAGCCAGTGAAGGATATTTTGGGCAGACTAGACTCAAACTCCATTGACAGAAATTTTGAATGTCCCCCCACCTTAGCCTCAGAACCTTTTGTACCTTGACACCCCCGATTAAAATAGTCTTGGTTGCAGTGCAGGTTGGCATAGCAACTGCTGATGAGGCCGTTTTCACCATAGTTTTATTTTTATCATTTCTAGATTGTCAAGCTGGCCCTGAGTGCCGTATGTGGGGAAGAGAGTTGGGAGGCCAGCTTCCCTCTGGCTGAGGAGTAGACAGCGATAAGAGGTAATTTCTTTTGGGAGACTGAGACCCCTGACCAGTCCTTTCCTGGTCTGACAAGTGACTGCTTTTTTAGGCCAGCCAGGCCAGGCCAAACAGCCTGTTCCCTTAACCCATGACATACGTGGTGAGAGCAGGACACCCGGCGCTTCATAAGGAGCTAATTCCTCTTATTTGAGTGTATGTGGTATATGCCGTGTATTTGAGTGTGTACAGAGTCAGACCACTTGGGTTCAAATCCTCACTTTATGACTTCAGACAAATTAATTAATCACTCTGTGCCTCAGTTTCCCTACCTGACAAATGGGACCTAGCTCATAAGGTTGTCATGAAGATTAAATGAAGATTATATATGTCAAGTGTTTAGAACAGTGTGTGGCACATTGTATGCATTCAATAAATACTATCATTATTATTTATTTGAAATGCACCTTCTCACAACTTTTATTGTTCAAAAACATCAAATATTTATATCATTCCCAGTAGAACAGGTATCATGCAGCAGATTAAATACCTGTAGTTACTGCATCATTTTCAAAGAAACTCCCTCTTGGGATCTGTTGGAATGACTACACTTTGATATTCAAAACCTGCCAGCATATCATTTAAGGGCCTTACTTCAACACAATTTGTTGATGACTCCCTAGAAGTTACGAAGCTTCCTTCCTGAGGGAGACATAGTAGACCTGGTGGAGGTGGAGGAGCAGGGTCTGCAATTGCCCTTGGGATCCAAAGTCTTTAAACTAGGAAGGGTCCCAGCTGACCCACAGAACATGAGATATAATAGATCACTATTGTTTTCAGCTTACTGTTTTGAAGTGTTTTGCTACTCAAAAATAAATAAATGACATAGGAAACAAGCAGATTCCTCACCACACCTCCCCCTTGATTCTGACTCATTAAGTCAGGGACAGGGTCTGAGTAGCTACCCATGTTGCCAAGTAACTCTAAGTCATATGGTTTCCGTCAGTGGCCCTCAACCCTTCCTGGTGGTTAGAATTGCCTGTAGATTCTTGGGCCCCAACCCAGACCTTCTGAATCAGGAAGTCCACGAAAGAGCCCTGGGAATTGAGAGATTGAACACACAAACGGACTAGGGCCAGGCCACATGTACAAATAGAACCCTGACCCATGACCTGCAATAACCAGTCCAGGGAGCTGAGCAACAATCACTGCAGCCATTGACCCAAAAGGCCCAGGACTTGCTCAATACCTGGCAGCTTTCCTAACGTCCAAAAAGAGAAAGCCAAACATGCACCCCTAACCAGTCACATAGGATGCCCTGTCCCGAGGTAACTGCCTCCAGCTTCCTCCAGCCAATAGCCTCCACCTGGGCAGCCTCAAGCCTCCCTTTTTCTCCCCTCCAAGTCTTTCCATTCTTCTGCCTGCCTGTGAGTCTCTGCCAAGACACAGGTGAGAGGGGCTGATTCCCTGGCTAGAGCAAGCTCCAAATAAATCACCTTTGCTGGTTCTCATTTGGATGGTCTTTGTTTATTTCCACAGAACTTATATATCCGATAAGAACAAGTGATTCTTATCATCAGGGAAGTTTGGAAAACACCATCCCAGACCCTTACTACTCAAAAATGTGGTCCCCAGAATGGCTGCAGCAGCAGCACCTGAGAGCTTGTTTGAAATGCAAAATCTCAGTCCCCACCCCAGACCTACTGATTTTTAACTCTGACATGATCTTCCAGCACATCAGAGTGTACGAAGCACTGACCAGGAGCATTGATCCAGGTCGGTGGGTCTCAACCTTGTGTGCATGTTAGAAACCTTTGGGGAATGATTTATTGGCCTTGGGTAGGGCTTATGCATCAGTGGTCTTAAATGCTCCCTGGGCGGTTCTCACGTGCTAAGAACCACTGATCCAGGACAATGGTTCCCAAATTTAGGGTGTGTCAGAATAATCTGGAGAGGCACACAGAGGTCCAGACCTGATGCAGGAGGATGGGCCTGGGCCTTGGCCATCTTATCAAGTTCCCACGTGACTCTGAAACTGACCCAAGTATAAGAACCATTGATTTAGGAGAACCTCTCTAAGGGGAAGCGTCCCATGGAAACCTTCCATGCAGTTCTCTTTTCTTTCTAATTTCTTCCCCTTCCTCGTCCAACTTGGCCAGCACCACGGCTCTTAAAGTTCACAGAATGAGAGAACCTCAGAACTGAAAGGAAGTCTTCTTTGAACACAGTAGATGGGGATTTGCCGGCCAAGTTCAGCAAATGGCTATGTATTTTTTTAATCAGACAGTTGTTTGGTTTTTTTGTTTGTTTTGTTTTTGTTTTTTAAGGTTTGAATCCATTGTCGACATTTTCTAAAAGGAGATCTTACATAAAAATAGGATTTCCAGATTCTTCTGGAAGATCAAGGGATCTGGCGATAATAGACCCACATTCCCACGTGACAACAATTGGCCAGAATTGCCGCTTAAAATGGGGCATGTGCTCACCAGATTGCCGTAGTTTCTGTCTGACCCACATCACTAATTTCCTTCCCTTCCCTTCCCTTCTCTTCCCTTTCCTGCCTGACCCTGTAAGCATTTGATTTGGAACATTTATAGAGTGATAATCCAGCCCTTCCTTTTGTGGATGAAAAACTCAAGCCCTATACTCCAGTGGAAGCTGTTCGTTCAAAGTCCCTGGCTGGACCTGGGACTGGGGTCAAAATTCTGACTGCTTCCTGCTTGCGGGAGGTTGGGGATTCTGTGAGGTTAGCTCTTCCCTTCCTGAGATCCCCACCAGAGGTCAAGGACCTAAATCTCTCCAGTTCCCACTCAGAATCCTGGGCAAAGCATCATGAAGTATAGGCAATCTCTGCTCTTGGCCTTGGAGCTGTCACCTACTCAGACACACCTACACAGTAGTTTGTTTAACCTCTCTGCACCTCCATGAACTCATCTATACAGCAACAATAACAACAGTGCCCCATCTACAGGGTTGTTTTGAGGGTTAAATTAATTGTGTTTGTGAAGCATTATTCTGACACCTGAGACATAGGAAGGACTCTGTAAGTGAGCACTAAATACTATTAATGATTTTTCCCAATATGTGTGTTCATCTGAGAGCAGTGCCACTGTCCAGCTTCAAAATGGTCTTTGTTCAGCCTCTTTCAGTCCCAAACTTACTCAGAAAGCAATGTGTTAAGAGAGCCACCTATTGGATGAATGGCTTTAGGCAAAGCTCTTAAAATTTGCTAAGCCTCAGGTTCTTTCATCTGTGAAGTAGGGCTAATAATAGCACTTGCTCCGCAGAGTTGCCGTGAAATTTAAATGAGATAATGCATGTTTAACGGATCTGTCTATCAAGTGCCCAGCTCCCAGTGCATGAGAACCTCGGGGTTTTGACTCCTCGAAGCAGAGTCGCCACCTAGTGGAGAAGGGAGCAACTTCCAGGCTCTACAAGGCACAAGAGAAAAGGATGGCAAAAATGTGGCCCGTGGGCAGCAGAAACAAAGGTCTGATTTGATGGTGGAAAGCGAATTCGGAGAGAAGGGACTGGCCGCTCAGTGGGCTTAGAAACTGTCCACAGGCCCATTCCTGGACCACTCTCTGCCACTGCACGCCGTTCCTCATGACAACCCTGGCTTTTCTGTGTGTTTAGGAATCTCCTCTTGACCTCGGCCGGCTGGACTCTGGCCTGAACTGCCTGGCACCTGGGTTTGGTTCATGGTTGTCGTAGTGCAGGCTGCTGTAACAGAATGCCATAGACTGGTGCTTAAACAACAAACATTTGTTTCTCACAGTTCTCAAGGCTGGAAGTCAGAGATTAGGGGGGCAGCATGTTAGGTTCTTGGTGAGGGTCCTCTTCCTGGTTATAATCCTACATGATGTTTCCTCGGTGGGTACAGGGAAAAAGACAGGGAGGAAGAGGGAGAGAGCAGAGGGAGAGGGAGGAGAGGGAAGGGAGGAGAGGGCAGCGAGGAGCAGGAGGGGGAGGGGGAGAGGGAGGGCAAAGAGCCATTTAGGAAGCAACAGATGATGGGGACTTGGACGAGGGACAGTGGAGAAGGTTAGAAGTGGAAGGAATCTGAACATGACTGTCTTGCAGTGAGTCTTACAGAGGAGTCAATACTTCTCATGTGCAACACTTACTATTGATGAAATTAATTGCGTAATCATTTGTTTTCTATCCTTTTCACCCTATAAACTGATCTCCCTGCTGTCAGGAACCATGCCTGTCTTTTCGATTCTGTGTCCCAGAGCCTAGCACAGTGTCCGACACTGAGTGGGCACTCGACGAATGGATGGATGCAGGGATAGGTGAATAGGTGGATGGATGGAAGGATGGATGGATGGATGGAAGGATGGATGCATGGGTGGATGGATAGGTGAATGCATGTGTGGATGACTAAATGACAGGGCTGGTTTCCCTACTTCCCCTTGTCCAAACTATAGAGTCGTGAGCAGTCAATTTTATAACAATTCATGGAGCTGACCACCCAGCTGAGGATATTCCAGCAATGCCCCTACTGAAAAAATTTTTTTGTGGACACATGCCTGGGGGAAGCCCGAGCTGAAGCCTCCCTTCCTCTTTAGTTATCCCTACTGAGGTGAGAGACATTCTAAAACTGGGATTTGGACACTGAGGGGAATTTTTAGTTTGTGTGAAACATCTGCTGACTTAGAGCTTGGTGTGTAGTTCTTTTTGTAAGCAATTTTTACATAACCTTGCATAAAGAGGACTCTTGAGACCATGCCTGTCTCATACAGAGTAAGTATTCCCAGAAGCGTGGGGAGGAAGTCTGCCAGCCAGGGGGATATACCTGCAGGATCGTTGTCTAGGTGACAGTGAGGGAAGGTTGTGCCTCTGTAGGTGTTGTATAAAAATGCTCATCCAAGGACATCTTCCTCCTCCTCTGCCCCAGGAAGCAACCTTTTTGCTGTTAAATATTAGGCTCTCAGGGGGCACCCAGCTCTGCCCAGACTGCTCTCCTAGCTGTTCCTCTCCTATAGCCACAGGGAGACTGGAGACAGAAAGTTTATCAAACACAGAACCCACCTTGACTACCTCAGCAGACGATGTCTCAGGAATAGTCAGTCATACAATTCCGAGTCTTGATTCAGTCTGGCCACAAAAGCTTCTTCTATTCCACTTGGTCATTAGCAACCCTGAAATCAATAGACAGCCCATGCCAGCCCTAAGAAATGCAGAAATAGTCATAGCCACAGCCCCAGTTAAGTGACTGTGGTGTTTCAGGATATCACTAGGGAGAAAACTGCAATCAGATGAGTGTATATTTTCCTCTTTTCTTAAAAAGATATCTGCATACCAAATAAATACATACAACTATGAGGGACTTTAATCACTCTGTGTCTCTCTCTATCTCTGCCTCTCTGTCTCTGTCTCTGTCTGTGTTTCTATGTCTCTGCCTCTGTTTCTCTCTCTCTCTCTCACACACGCACATTCTGTGTATCTCTTTTGCTTTTATAAATAGCATTGGCAAGCGTATACAATGATAATGATGTCTGAGACTGTTAGCCAAGGAGAGAAAAAAAAAATGTGCATGAGAAAGAAACAAAAGACCCATATCTGGGACAAAAGTTCAAGGGAGTATCTTAAGTTATCATTAAGATTCAGCAACAAAAAGTAATTGCCTGTTTGCCATACCCCCACCCTCCAAAAAAAGCTCACATTCAAAATGGAGAAATCAACTCATACGTTTAAATTTGTCTATCTAAAAAAATTTTAATGGAATCAAAACCTCTGATAGAAATATGCAAAGAAATATACAATAGGTAAATACTTTCATGCATGAAAATTGTTTTAAATGAATATTTATTGACACCAAATATGTTCTTATATCTTGTTAAGGAAAAAAATGAAATAAAACAACACAGGACTTGCATTTCTAATAATTTAATAGGCTAGATGTCTTAGGAAACCCCTGACACAAAACATGTAGAAATTCTTTCCAATCAATATATGAGCAGCATCCAAATAAGAGAAATCTGCAGATTCCAAAATATGAAGTGGGGCTGAAAGGCAAGAGTAGTAAGTTGACATTGAGGCTGCAGCAAACTTAGGGGCATTTGCCAATCTTAGTAATCAAGAGGTTTTCACAGTTTTACAGATTTTAGCAGTTACATAAGGACACATGACCAAAGTCCTAGATCTGCCCATGGTGGCAATATACCCACATAAGGCCAGGACCCTCAAAGGGCTATTCCCCTGGTAAGAAGTTTGATTAGAAAGTAATTGACCCACTGGCAAAGTCCAGACTGCTAGACTCTGTCTAGAATCTAAAAGGGAAAAATATTTACCTGACAATTCATAAACAGAATTACACTCAAATGGATTTAGAATTTAAATTACTCTCCCAACATGATCTGGAATACCCTGGCTGAAAAACTAGTAGAGTGATTCCACGTTGGTAGCACTTCAGAGTACCTAGAAGAAAATACAAATTCTCTCTAGAGGCAATCACCCTCAACCCAAGAATCCACAGATAATACTCTACTAAACATTAACTCACTATCCAAAACTGAAAAACATATGAATAAATAAACCACCATGAATTAAAATAAGTAGAAGCAACATATAGTGCAATCAGACCCTAAGAACTTCATAATGTACAATTATCAAATTTAGAATATAAAATACATGTTTTTAAAAGGAGAAAAAAATAAAATACTATCCAAAAATAAAAGAGGCAAGAGTGAAATGGCAAGTATAAAAAAATAATCAAATATAACTTTGGGAAATAAAAAATAAATTAAATAAAAAATTCAATGAACAGATGAATCAGATTAGAAACAGATGAGAAGAAAATAATGACCTATAAAATAGACCTGAGAAAACTACCCATAATATTGCACAGAGAAATAAAGAGATATAAAATTATGAGTGATTAAGAGATGCAGATTCTAGAACACATATTTAATCATATTGCCAAAAAAGGTAATAGAAAGAATGAAGAAAAACAATACTTGAAAGGATAATTACTAATGATTTTCCAAAACTGATAAAGAAATTAATCCTTGATTCAGAAAGCATACATGTACAAATTTTTTTTAAAAAAAATCCACACCTGTGTACATCTTAGTGAAACTGAAAAATACTCAAACTACTCCATCCTGCCAAGAAAAAAGATCTTAAAGTCAGCCATAAATAAAAGACAAAGGAATGGAGTTTGAGTATCAGAAGATTGTCAATAGCAGCAATGGAAACTTGTAGACAATAGAATGAGATCTTCAGTGTGCTGAAAGAAAATAATCATCAACTTAGATTTGTATATCCAGCTAAATTATCATTCTGTAACAAGAACTAAATAATGCCATTGGAGAAAAATAAAATAATATCTTCACTAAGGAATTAATAAAGGAAATATTTCATGAGTAATGAAAGTGAAACCTAGAAGAAAGGATTAATATATACAAAGAAATGTACATACAGTCAGGTTTGTAGATTTAGTGGTCCTACGTAAATTTGGTCAAAATCATAAGCATAAGGCATCTCAATGGCGTCCTAAAGTGGAGATGGGGAGGTTCCCCTTTTGTAAATACTAAAGTGTGCAAAAGCTCCCCTCTGATTCAGGCTGGCCCAGAAAATCTTCTACCACCAGAATTTTAGAAAGTCTTTTCTGACTGATGCTCCACAGTTCCTTCCATTGCCCCTAGGGTACTCTTCCCTCTGGATTAACTCAACCTGCAACTTTATCCTCCCTCCAAGCTATTTTCCAGATAATCCTTCAAATCCACATGCTAGCTTTCTACTCAACTGATTGCAATTCTGGATAAATCAGCCTGATGCTTCAAACAAGTAGAAAGTACGTTTAAGTCACTTCTTTTGTTTGTATCAAGCACAATTTTCTTTGTCTTACGAAGACATCTGCCAAGAGAAAAGTAAGACTGTTGGCAGCTTTTATTAATTTTTTTCATTAGTCTTTGATTTCATGAATAGAATTGACCAAGATGTAGGAACTTGAGATAAATCTTCACATACTAAGTCATCTAAAAAGTCAGTATCTTTACTTCACTACAAGAACAAGGAAAAAATAAAATTAGTTTAGGGGCAGTTGACATCTTCATTTTTAAAAACAAGTTTACATTATAGCCAAGTCCTCTAATTTACACCTGGGTAACCTGATATTCTTTCCCATGAATTGACTCCATGCCATTCTACTACAGGAAATTGGAAGAGAAGTACATGCTTGTGTGTTGAGGACTCGATTTTATTATTCTCTACCAAGATGTATTGCCATGAATCTCATAAAACAAGTAACTTTGGTACTTAGGTGCAGTCATAAAAAATAACTCTGTATCAGTCTTATAAAACTAAAAATTATTTTCTTTGGTAGACTTGCCCCAAATTCATTTGATCAATATTAAATGACTCTCTACAGCAAGTTTACATTTTTTAGTATCTGTGCATATTTTGCTGCTAACTCAACCTGACAGACTCATGGGAAGACAGTGTTGTCAAAATCAAATGTTCTTTGGAGAATGACTGAGGTTTCCTAGTCCACACAAACATAATAGTATGTACAAATTCATGAATGGGAGAAAGGACATGATTTTCTCAAGAACAGACCATGAATATTGCTACTGCATGGGTGTCAGAGTGAGGGAAAGGAGGACATAAAATTGGAGAGATAAGCAGGTATCCGCTCACAGAGACTGTACTATGCCATGCTAATAAATTTGTAACTTGATTTCTACCCAGAAGGTTTTGATCTGAGAAGCAGCATAAAAATACTTCATGTCAAAAACTATGAAATGTATCCAATACAGCAATGCAAAGGTAAATTTATACCTGTAAATAATACTAATATCTAAGGAGAAGAAAACATTTTATCCTAGAGTTTTGAACAGGAAAAAAATCATACTCAAAGGAAAATAAAAGGAAGGAAATAATTATGTTCTGAAATCTCATTTTACACTTTATGCTTTATCTATGTTCTATCTCTTAAAATGTTCTTGCCCCTTTTGCCATATGCAAACTCCTACTCATCCCTCAAGACCCAAATCAAACGTAAGTTCTGTCACATACATCCCGACTCCCTCTATACTGACATTATAACCTGAAATATTATGCATAATATTTCAGCTTTTGCCATTATTTCTACATACCTGTCTCTACCACTAGACTATGAACTTCCTAAGAACAAGAACTGGTTTTTTTCTTTATTTTTATCTTTTTTATCCTCAACTCCTGGAATAGCATCTGGCATAGAGTAGACATTTGCTCACGTGTATTTCATATTTATTGAATGACTAAATAAATGAATGGCCCCGTGGCTCTGGATTCAATAGATATGCACCATCCAAATACTAGGTAACCAGGTCCTGCATCAATATTCTGGATCCTGGGAGAAATCTAGCTCACAAAATGTAAGAGCCCCCAGTAAATACTTTCTAATGAACTTGGAGGACGTGATCCACTACAAAGTAAGAAATTAAGTTGCAGCAGTATCATTCTGTTGATGTTTCTACAGGATCTGGGGGTAAAGATCTGTGGCATGAAAGTAATGCACAATTGAGCCCTGGGATAGCAAGAAACAGCAGAGGACTCTTAGATCTTATCCACAGCCATGATCCTGGGAACACTTATTGAGAAATGTTGGTGATATCTAGATTTGGATTTGTCTGTCTACTCTCTAAGCCATTCATTAACCTGCAGGATGTTTTCTGAGCCTTGATCCTTACTGTCCGATTAGCATGCCATGAATTTTTATGTAATGCATGGGTCACAGACCACCACTGTGACACAATAATTCCCCCAATGTAGGGAACTGAATCCTTTACATTTCTTTACATTTTGAGACATCATCTCAAAAACTTGGTTCACTGATAGCAGAGCAGGAAGCAACTTTGAGTAAGAAATGTCATTTTATAAATAGTAGCAAAGAGAATGTAAAAAGTTCCAGGTGACGACCCTAGTTAAAAAGGTAAATGTCCAGAACAAGGCAGGGAGCGGGGATTAAGTGTAAATGGGCTCGAGGGATCCATTGGGTGATGGAAATGATCTAAAACTAGATCGTGGTGGTGGATGCACAACCCTGTCAAGCTGCTAAAAATCACTGAATTATACATTTAAAATGGGTGGGCTTTATATGTGATATGCGAATTATACTTTAACAAAGTTGAGGTTTCTTTAAAAACAGTTTTAGTACATCAAGGCAGAAACAGTGTTTGGTCAGATAGCACTGACAGCGGCTTTGGACCCAGCCATGTCAAGAATTAAGGAGATGGAGATGAGGGAAGACACAAGAAGCGGTTTGTGATGGGATATTCACTGCGGCACATTGTTTAACTGTCCATTATATAAAATGTCAGGCATATATAGAAGTAGAGAGGATGGCTTCACAAATGCAGCACCCAGCCTTAACAGTTATCCAATTTGTGGATAGCTTTATTTCATCAAAACCCCACCCATGCTACCCTACCCCACACACTAGATGATTAAACCCTAAATATTCTTTAATTTTCTTATTATGGAAAATGCCAAAAAAATACTCACGTAGACAACGCAGTACAACAAACCCCCACAAGCCTACCTCCCAGATTCCACAATTATCGACCCGTGACCACTCTTATTTCATCTACATCTCTCTCACTCCCCCATCCCTGTATTATCTGCAAGCATACCTCAGACATCATATCATTCCATTTGCAAATATTTCATTAAGTATCTTAAAAGGTGAGGACTTTATTTTTTTTAACATAGCAAAGTACCATTATCATACCCCAACAAATTTCCAATTATATCATAAATTTCAAAAGATGCGTTTTTTAAGAGTTTGTTTATTTGAATCAGGGTCCAGTGAAGGTTCACACATTGTTATTTGTTGATATGTCTCTCAAGTTTCTTTTAATCTGTAGGCCCTCTCCCCTGTGGCCACCCATTTCTCTCTTTTTCCTTGCAATTTCTTTGTTAAAGAAACCAGGTCATTTGTCTGTGAAATTTTTCACAATCTACATTTTGCAGTACTATTTTTAATAACAAAACATTGCAATCAGGAGATGCCTTCCATCAAAAGGAAGTCGGTTAAATAAATGAGGATATAACCACATAATGGAATTCATAAATGCTATGTGATTAATTTATATCAGCCAGAAAGATGCAACAAATAATTATTAAATATATATTATGTGTGTTCAATATATGGGTAAATATATTTTTTAAAAAACATATATGCCCAAGCATGGTGGCTTATGCCTATAATCCCAGTACACTGCGAGGCTGAGGCAGGTGGACTGCTTGAGGCCAGGAGTTTAAGACCAGCCTGGGCAACATAGCAAGACGCTGTCTCTTCAAAAAATTTTAAAAATTAGCAGGGCATGTGTGCCTGTAGTCTCAGCTACTCGGCAGGGTAAGGTGGGAGGATCACTTGAGCCCAGGAGTTTGAGGTTGCAGTGAGCTAGGCTGACGCCATGGCACTCTAGCCTGGGCAACAGGGTGAGACTCTGTCTCAAAAAAAATAATAATAATACTAAAAAACATAAATCTGCCAGAAAGGCTTTGGGAACTGTCAACAGAACTACAGAAGTTGTGAAAGACTAATGGACCCCTCAAACAAAAACATCCAATCTTTCCTGCAAAAAGGTGACTGAGAAGACTATTAAAACAAAAAGCTCTGTTCCTGCCTTGAATGATACCCATCCAGATATAGAAAAATTCTTTCCCTTTGATCCTCTAGATCTTAAGAGTTTTGACCTGCCTGAACAGCACCAGATTGCAGACCTCCCCTTGAATGGAGTGCCTCTCATGATCCTCGATGAGGAGAGAGAACTTGAAAAGCTGTCGCAGCTGGGCCCCCTTCACCTGGGAAGATGCCCCCCCACCACCGTGGGAATCCAATCTGTGCAATCTCCTTCAAGCATTCCGTCGACCCTGGATGTTGAATTGCCACCTGTTTTCTATGACACAGATATTTAAATTTCTTAGTGCTTTATAGTTTATGTGTGTGTTTGTATTAATAAAACATTTCTTTAACAGATTAAAAAAAAAGAAAAGAGAATGATGTTAGGTAATACTAAGATAGAAAGTGACAGGCAAGGGGGCCTTCTTTGGGGGTAGGGTGATCTTCCCCCAAAATGTTGAAGTAGTCGGCCACGTGCAGATCTAGGTGAAGAGTTCAGGTGGAGAAAACAGCATGTGCAAAGGTCCTGAGATAGGAATGAGCTCTGTGTGTTTAAGACATAGAATGAAGACCCCTGGGACAAAATAAAAGTCAACATGGGGAAAAGGCAGGTAGGGCCCAGAGGATGTGAGGCCTTGAAGATAAGAAGTTTGAATTTTATTGTAAGTACGATGGCATTGGAGGGTTATAAGCGGAGAATTTATATTTCTGAGCTTGTTTAGAAAGGTGGTCCTGGTTGTTAGGTGAAGAAGGGGTGGAAGCAGGGACACCTGTTAGGAAGTTTCATCACAGTGCAGTTGAGAGTGACGATGACTTGAACTAAGAAGGTAGCAGCGGAGATAGAATCAAACGTATCCTGAATACACATTGGAGACAGAGGCAGCAGGACACGCTGGTGTATCAGGTATGGGCAAGAGAAAGCAATGAGGCAAGAATGACTTCCAGATTTGGGGATTTAGCTACTGGAAGAACAGTGGTATCATCTATTGGAAGGGGGAAGAGGAATAAGTAGGCAATTTATGGGCAGACATTTGTCAAAAAGGATTCCAGGTGGAAGCAATAACAAAGCCATTGAGATAGGAAACTTCAGCACACATTTGAAAATCTGCTATTAATCTAATGCGGTTGGAGTGTAAGTTGGGTGGGGGTGGGAAGAAGTCGTTCAACAGTGTAAGAAACACAAAGAAAATCGGTTTTGAGAGAGGAAGATAATTGAGTCTGCATTGGGCATATGAAGTTGGAGGTGACGGAGTGGTGTCCTGGTGGAAAGTGCTCTTGGCAATTAAAAGCACTTACTCAGAGTTCCAGAGAGAACTGAAGGCTCCCAGCAGCTTCATGGTGGTTGAATTTAGGAGCATGGTAACAGAGGTACTTGAGTGATAAGGCCGGGCTAAGAGTGGAGTCCTGGAAAACAGTGTTTGAGGGTAGGGGAGGAAAGAGATGCAAAAGGATCGTTCCAGGTCGAAGAAAATCAGGACAGCTCAGGCTTGTGAAAGCCAGGGGAGGATACAAAGACTTTTGCAAAAGTAAAACCTTCCTTATAAAAAAAGCCACCTACCCTCCTTCTTTGCATCTTGAAGTCTTTCAGAGAGGCGTGGCCTTTGAGCTCTGTTCACTTTTGCAGCAAGAGCCTCCTGCACCTACGGAGTCCAGATCCCAGTGGCCAGAGAGGACTCCCAGCACACTAGGGCCTCTTCCTCGAACCTTGTTGCTTCTGCTTTAACTTCTTTCTTCCCATAATTTCTCACGAGAGCAAGGCTATGCCTTGGTAGCCTTGTCATCTGCAGCTAGGGTTAACGTAAAAGCACTTTAAGGCAGTGGTTCTCACACTTTGCGTGCATATAAATCACTGGAGAGCTTGTTAAACTGCAATCCTAACTTCTGAGATTCTGATTCAGAGAGTGGAGCCCGTGCATCTGCATTTCTAACAAGCTTCTGGCTGGTATTGACGCTGACCCTGCAGAGTCCACGGACTCCACTTTGAGCTGCACTCTCTGAAACCATCCTGGATGGAAAAGCTGACTTCTTGTAGGCAGAGCTCCAGGGCATAATTATTAGTCTCATTTATTCTCAGAGAGACTAAATAATTTGCCAAAGGTCACACAGCTTTGGCAGCCCTGAGGTTCCAACGCAAGCTGTCCTTAAGATCCTGTGACATTAGCCAGTGTTTATGTCAACTGTGCAGCGGTGGGACTTGCCAAGAACCCAGCACCCTGAGAACTATGCCAGCCCTGCTCGCTGGCCCTGAGACCTCTTGCAATAGGGACAGGCCATCTGTCCACAACGATGGTGCTCTGCCATTGCCTTTCACTGACACACACCAGATGGAATTCACGATACTCCTCCATTGACACAACAAAATTTCTACTTTGCCCAGGGGTAAATTGTGAAAGAAACTTGAAGCAACTATAAATCACAACTCAGAAGCAATACAATAATTCCTTATCACAGGTAAGAAAACAATACAACAGTAATAATCAGGCACTATGAAATATCACCAAGATGAGACTTGTAGGTACGTGTGATTTTTGACACGCTAACTGTGATCCAAGGGAGTGAGAGGAAAGTATTATGTGTACAATCCTAAACTCATTCTAAGTTGGAGATTTGGAAAGTAAATCACTTGAAGACCTCATTTCTCCCCATCTGGTTGACGTCTGTGTTTTTACCTAGCTGGTATCCATTCATTCCAACTCCAATTTTGCCTGAGAAACAAGTCCTCCCTCTTTCCAACGTGGTTTGGGTACAGCTAACTCCAGTCCTGGTGCCAAAGGTGAGCATTTGGCCCATACCTAGCTAATCGAAGCATGACATAGAATACTCCTAGAATACTGCTTCAAGATTGGGCACCCGACCCCATTAGAGCCTGTCAGACTCAACGCGGGGACTTTTGTCAGAACTGATGAGAAACAAGAACCTCCCCTGTCTCTTGCTCTCACTGCCGGGAGGATGTGAGCCCAGAGCTGCTGATGCCCACACTGGGAGACTGGGTGGCTACTTAATTTATCATCCAAATCGGGACACCTTTGAGAGTAAAAAGGGAATGCTGTTAATAATTATGCTGGAAAACAGACAAAAATTGGGACTGTCTCAGGCAAACCGGAGTGATTAGTTGTTCTACCCACGAGAAGAGCTGACAGCAAGGAAAGCAGAGCTCGGAAATGGAAACTTGATTCACAACAGCCAAAAGGTGAAAGCAAACCAAGTATCCATCAGTAGATGGATGGATAAATAAAACATGGTGTATACATGCAACGGAATATTATTCAGCCTTAACAAGGGAGGACACTCTGACACGTGCTACAACGTGGGTGAAGCTTGAGAACATTACGCTAAGTGAAAGAAGCCAGTCACAAAAGGACAAACATTGTACGATTCCACTTATTCAAGGTACCTATAGTAGTCAAACTCATAGAGACAGAGAGCAGAATGGTGATCGCAGGGGTGGAGGAAGGGGAATGGGGCGTGATTCTTTAGTGGGTGTGGAGTTTCAGTTTGGGAAGATGAAGAAGTTCTCTAGATGGATGGTGGTGATGGTTGCACAACAATGTGAATGTACTTAATACCACTGAACTGTGCACTCAAAAATGATTAAAATGGTAAATGTTATGTGTATTTTACCACAATTAAAATTTTAAAAGATCATAAAAAGATATTTTTGCTAATGAATACACACATTTTTAAAAAGAAATAGAGAGAAACTGGGTCCTATTGTAGTTTTTTTTTTAAGTAAACTGTTTCTTTTGGAATAATTTTACAGTTATATTAAAGTTGCAAAGACAGTACACAGAGTTCCCTTACATCCCTTCCCCAGTTTGCACTGCTAGTAACATCTTACATCACCATAGCACATTTGTTGTGATGAAGACACCAACACTGGTACATTACTATTAACAAAACTCCACGTTTTCTTCAGATTTCACTAGCTTTTCCACTAATGATCTTTTCAGTTCCATGATGCCATTGGGGAGACCACATTATACTCAGCTGTCACATCTCCTTAGGCTCCTCTAGTCTGTGACAGTTTCTCAGTCTTTCCTTGTTTTTTAAGGCAGTGAGAGTTTTACGGAGTACAGGTCAGGCAGTAAGTGGACTATCCCTCAATTTGGGTTTGGCTGGTTTTTTTCTCATGATTAGACTGGAGTTACTGGCTTGGGGAACACCACAGAAGTGAAATGCCCTCCTCAGCACATTAGAATGGTGGGTACATGTTACCGAAATGATTTATCACTGGTGATGTTAACCTGGGCTGGTGGTAGGTTAACATCACCTAACCTGGTGATGTTAACACCTGGCCAACATGCTTGCCAGGTTTCTCAACTATAAAGCTACTTTAGGTTTTCTCTCCTCTTTCCATACTCTGTGCTTTGGGAGCAAGTCCCTAGATCCAGCCCATGCTCAAGGGAGGGGAGTAATTAAACTCCACATTTTGGTTAATGATAGAGCCCCTCGATTCACTTATACCTGAAACCAAACACTTCCAGTTTTCTCAGTTATTAAATA
>NW_012147523.1:3710938-3713392 GCF_000956105.1 Propithecus coquereli | reverse complement strand
GCAGTATCATTCTGTTGATGTTTCTACAGGATCTGGGGTTAAAGATCTGTGGCATGAAAGTAATGCACAATTGAGCCCTGGGATAGCAAGAAACAGCAGAGGACTCTTAGATCTTATCCACAGCCATGATCCTGGGAACACTTATTGAGAAATGTTGGTGATATCTAGATTTGGATTTGTCTGTCTACTCTCTAAGCCATTCATTAACCTGCAGGATGCTTTCTGAGCCTTGATCCTTACTGTCCGATTAGCATGCCACGAATTTTTATGTAATGCATGGGTCACAGACCACCACTGTGACACAATAATTCCCCCAATGTAGGGAACTGAATCCTTTACATTTCTGAACAGAACTGAGATGATGTCTCAAAAACTTGGTTCACTGATAGCAGAGCAGGAAGCAACTTTGAGTAAGAAATGTCATTTTATAAATAGTAGCAAAGAGAATGTAAAAAGTTCCAGGTGAGGACCCTAGTTAAAAAGGTAAATGTCCAGAACAAGGCAGGGAGCGGGGATTAAGTGTAAATGGGCTCGAGGGATCCATTGGGTGATGGAAATGATCTAAAACTAGATCGTGGTGATGGATGCACAACCCTGTCAAGCTGCTAAAAATCACTGAATTATACATTTAAAATGGGTGGGCTTTATATGTGATATGCGAATTATACTTTAACAAAGTTGAGGTTTCTTTAAAAACAGTTTTAGTACATCAAGGCAGAAACAGTGTTTGGTCAGATAGCACTGACAGCGGCTTTGGACCCAGCCATGTCAAGAATTAAGGAGATGGAGATGAGGGAAGACACAAGAAGCGGTTTGTGATGGGATATTCACTGCGGCACATTGTTTAACTGTCCATTATATAAAATGTCAGGCATATATAGAAGTAGAGAGGATGGCTTCACAAATGCAGCACCCAGCCTTAACAGTTATCCAATTTGTGGATAGTTTTATTTCATCAAAACCCCACCCATGCTACCCTACCCCACACACTAGATTATTAAACCCTAAATATTCTTTAATTTTCTTATTATGGAAAATGCCAAAAAAATACTCATGTAGACAACGCAGTACAACAAACCCCCACAAGCCTACCTCCCAGATTCCACAATTATCGACCCGTGACCACTCTTATTTCATCTACATCTCTCTCACTCCCCCATCCCTGTATTATCTGCAAGCATACCTCAGACATCATATCATTCCATTTGCAAATATTTCATTAAGTATCTTAAAAGGTGAGGACTTTATTTTTTTTAACATAGCAAAGTACCATTATCATACCCCAACAAATTTCCAATTATATCATAAATTTCAAAAGATGCGTTTTTTAAGAGTTTGTTTATTTGAATCAGGGTCCAGTGAAGGTTCACACATTGTTATTTGTTGATATGTCTCTCAAGTTTCTTTTAATCTGTAGGCCCTCTCCCCTGTGGCCACCCATTTCTCTCTTTTTCCTTGCAATTTCTTTGTTAAAGAAACCAGGTCATTTGTCTGTGAAATTTTTCACAATCTACATTTTGCAGTACTATTTTTAATAACAAAACATTGCAATCAGGAGATGCCTTCCATCAAAAGGAAGTCGGTTAAATAAATGAGGATATAACCACATAATGGAATTCATAAATGCTATGTGATTAATTTATATCAGCCAGAAAGATGCAACAAATAATTATTAAATATATATTATGTGTGTTCAATATATGGGTAAATATATTTTTTAAAAAACATATATGCCCAAGCATGGTGGCTTATGCCTATAATCCCAGTACACTGCGAGGCTGAGGCAGGTGGACTGCTTGAGGCCAGGAGTTTAAGACCAGCCTGGGCAACATAGCAAGACGCTGTCTCTTCAAAAAATTTTAAAAATTAGCAGGGCATGTGTGCCTGTAGTCTCAGCTACTCGGCAGGGTAAGGTGGGAGGATCTCTTGAGCCCAGGAGTTTGAGGTTGCAGTGAGCTAGGCTGACGCCATGGCACTCTAGCCTGGGCAACAGGGTGAGACTCTGTCTCAAAAAAAATAATAATAATACTAAAAAACATAAATCTGCCAGAAAGGCTTTGGGAACTGTCAACAGAACTACAGAAGTTGTGAAAGACTAATGGACCCCTCAAACAAAAACATCCAATCTTTCCTGCAAAAAGGTGACTGAGAAGACTATTAAAACAAAAAGCTCTGTTCCTGCCTTGAATGATACCCATCCAGATATAGAAAAATTCTTTCCCTTTGATCCTCTAGATCTTAAGAGTTTTGACCTGCCTGAACAGCACCAGATTGCAGACCTCCCCTTGAATGGAGTGCCTCTCATGATCCTCGATGAGGAGAGAGAACTTGAAAAGCTGTCGCAGCTGGGCCCCCTTCACCTGGGAAGATGCCCCCCCACCACCGTGGGAATCCAATCTGTGCAATCTCCTTCAAGCATTCCGTCGACCCTGGATGTTGAATTGCCACCTGTTT
>NW_012147523.1:3686856-3698818 GCF_000956105.1 Propithecus coquereli | reverse complement strand
CTTCAACCCCATCTGCTTCTCTGGGATAATATATTCTGTTGACCCAACCCTGCCAGGAAAGCGGTCTATTTAGACTTGCTGTTTCACCACACTTAAAGAGCTTAAGCACCCAGAAGTATTTATAGACATGATCCCTATCAAGGGAGAAAGAGGGCCACTTTGTCAAGCTCAGTGACCCAAATTTGAGGTTAATGATCTTACTGGGGCCGTTAAGTTCGATCTTGCGAGTCTGTGCATTTCACAGTAATGAGTCCTGAAATACTGGAACATCCAGTTCCTTGATTCATCCATCCATCCAGTCATTCATTCATTCACTCAATAAATACTCGTTGAGTTTCTATTATGTGACAGGTACTATGCCACGCTCAGGGAATGCAATGGTGGACAAGACAAAGTCCCTACTCTCGTGGAGCTTATTTCTAGAGGGTAAACAGATGATAAAGAAATAAATAAGGAAATAAACCAGGTAGTTTCAGATAATAAATGCCATGAGGGAAATAACAGAGAGAACTGAGAAGAGAGTAAGTGATGAGAGGGGGGAGAAGAGGGCTTTACGTGGGGTTTTAAGGGAAGATGTCTCTAAAAAGCAAAAAGAGAAAGGGAACCAAACATGAGAAGCATCAAGGGAAAGATCTTCCCAAGCAGAGGGAACAGCAAAGCAAAAGCCAGATGGGAAGAAGAGCTTGGTGTGCTCAAGACACAAGCAAGAAGCCAGCGTGGCTGTAGAATAGCGAGTGGGAGAAGAGCAGTGAAAGATTACATTAAAGAAGTTAGCAAGGGTCACATCATGTCAGACCTTTGTAGCCATGGAAACAAGTAGTTGCAAGAAAGGGAGTGACATGATCCAATTTATGGTTTTTAAAGTACACTCCAGCTGCTCAGTAGAAAATGGATTGTGAGGTGTCAGAGTGGAAAGGAAGATCAGCTAGCTGTCGCTGCAAGAAATGAAGAGTCCAGGTGGTGGCTGTAGACTTAGAGAAGGGGACAGATTTTAGATTCATTTTGGATGATAGGACTTGCTGGTAAATTAGAAGTAAGGAAAGAATTAAAATCAACTCAGGTTTTGGCCTCAGTGATGCACCATTACGTGCAATGACCAGGCGGGGCGGAGTGTGGAGCTCCATTTTGGATGTATTAGATTTGTGACATCTGTTAGTGAATGATGAAGCAAAGGGCACGTCCACTGAGAAGTAGAAGTCAGGGGAGGAGGAGATATGGAGGTTTGAGAAGAGACATATGAAATAATAGTTCTGGAGAATAAGGAAGCAAATTTAACCAGGAAAATGTGATAAAGTTTCTGAGGACTATTATATGTCCATTTGGAATTTGTGGTCATGAAGTTAAGGTGGAGCAAGGCAGCCCAGATGTGTGATTTTTCTCCTGTAATACTCAATTGTGTGGATACAGACCGATGGTTTGGTCCAACCAGTAATGAGATTTTTTTGAGTTGAAAAAATAGAGAGTGGAGGACATTTGGAATAGCACAATGATAGTAATGAAACATGCAATCTACATAGGAAATAAGAAAGATGAAAAAATAAAAGGACATTGAAGAGGCTGGATGAAACTTAATTAGGTCAATAGCTAGTGCCGCTCTGTCCAATATGGTAGCCACTGGCTACACTGAGCTCTTGACAGGTGGCTGGTGTGGATTGAGTTGTGCCATAAGTGTAAAGTACACATGGATTTCAAAGACTTCAAAAACAGAATGTATTAATAAAATATCTCATGAATAATTTTTATACTGATTATATATTGACATGACAATATTTTGGATCTATTGGTCTAAATAAAATACATTATTAAAATTAATTTTAACTGTTTATTTTACATTTCTTAATGTGGCTATTAGAAAATTTTAAACAACATACAGGGTTTGCATTATATTTCTGCTGGACAAGGCTAGACTAAAAGTCTCGCTGAGTTGGGGAAATGTTTGGAGCAAAGGTATCAGAGTAGGAGAGGCAATATTGGTCAATGGGAGAAGACTTGAAATCCAGATTTCAGAGGTTGCACGGTCACTGCCAATGGCAAGGTCTGGGTGTGGCAATGGGAAATGGTGTCTGAAGTGGGGTACGGGAAAGATCATGGGTAGGTGGAAAGGCCAAGTGACAGAGAAGTCAAAGGTTGCATGAGTCATCTGTATGAATGTTGAAATCAACCAAGAGTGATGAAAAGAGTAGAGTGGGAAGAAAGGTAGTGGCTGGGCAGGCATCAGAGTCTTTAATACTTGAGGGGGTGGTAGATAACCACTTCGAGGAGCAGCTGATGCTACATCTGCTCTGTCCAATACGATGGCCGCTGGACACATTTGGCTGTTGAGCACTTGAGATGCAGCTCATCTGAATTGAAATGAATCTGAAAACTTCATTTGCAAGGTCCTGGGATTTTGTTTTTTAATTAAAAGGAAAGGAAATGTTTTGAAAGTTGCAAAGGGGAGCCCTGAGATATGTGGGTAAGAAAGAAAAGCAACCTACATTTGGGCAGGCTGACTGGGAGGCTGGGGGACCACTGGGTGAAAGCTAAGGCAAGAAAATGTTTGGAGAAGACATTGAGAATACAGGGGTGTTTGCTGGTTACAGATTGGGAATTCCAGAGGGTATCGAGGGAATGTTTGGGGAGGGAAGTGAGGGGAGACAAGGGGAGCAGGGAGGGGAGATGCAGGGAGCATTATGGATCTAAGATTCTGGGTGACCACAGATGCCCTAGGAGACTTGGGCTTCTGGAAGTGAGTGATGCTATCAGACAGGTGCCGTGTGAGGGTGCTGGTCCTGCTAGTCCTCTAGAAGCAAGCAGGTATCGGCTGAAGCTACAGTCCTGCGTACTTAGCGTGGTGGTTTGGACGCAGGGTGACCGTCTCCAGGCATCTGCCATCCTTGTTGATTCTGAGGGATGTGTTAAAGTAACAGTAATTAGTAGTAATTTTTTTTAAAAAAGGATAATTATTGTAATGAGAGGTACGAGGAATAATCAGAACTTGCAATGATGTTGCTGTTGTGAAAATGAGTTAGAAAAGGCTTTTCATTAAACCAGATCAATGAGGAAAGATATTGGAAACAATGAGTGAGAATGCCTATGAATGGGTGTCAGAAAAAATGCTGCTGACAGAGAATTTAAGAATGCTTACCCAGGAAAATTTGCTCGCATAGTGATTTATTTCTTTTTTGGTATTATTTTAATGATATGTGTAGATTAGTTTATGCACTGAAAGGAATCTGAAGGAATCTACACGAGTTGACTAGGTAATTGAGGCCACCAGTAAGAACCGAGTTAGAAGGGAATGGTCACTGTCATCATTACGTATTTCTGGGATGTTAACATTTTTATAATGAGCACATATTACTTTTGTAAACAAAATGTACACATATGTAGATTTTAAAACTATACAGTTTTGAAACAGAAACTATACATATACTCTATAAATGTAAAAATTGGAACTCTATATAAATCCTTGCAAAAAATTTTGAGGTTTGTGATAAACACAGGTTGGCAAACTGTCTGTGAAGGCTCAGATAGTAAATATGTTAGGCTTTGCGGGCGACAGAGTCTCTGTGACAACTACTTAGTGCTGCCATTGTAGCATGAAAGCAGCCATAGAAAAATTATTAAATACATATTATTATCACATATGTATGTAAATTATTAATATATGTATGTACATATACAATTGTGTATATATGTGTATGACATATAAATTAATAGCATGGCTGTGGTCCAATGAAAGTATTTTCGCAAAAAGAGGCTGCGAGCCCAGATTTGGCCCACAGGCCATAGTTTGCCATCCCCTGAAATAATAAACACACAGAATGAAATAGTAGCCAAATGAAGGGAAATAAAAAGACAAAAGGCATAAGCATTCTCTCATGTATGCTTGGTAAGAGTAATTTAATGTAATTCTGGGTGCAATTTGTACCACATTAAAATTTCTAAAGAGAAAAAAGACAGTAAAAAGCAAGGCAGAGGCAATGAAACTACAGACAACCTAGAATGGCAGACGCTACCAACATTATCCATAAATCTTCCTTGGAGCTACTTTGAGGCCAAGGCAAAGAGAGGAACATGAAAGCTTTCAAACCACCCATCAGCAGATGAAAGAAAACACCCTGGTTTAGCAGAAGAGATGGTCTTTTTTTTTCCCCATCTTTTGAACTTCAAGAGAATCCTGTTTTCCTTTGGGTCTTTATTTAGGGTGACCAACTTATCTCCCTTTTCCAGGGATTTTTCCAGTTTTAGCACTGCAAGTGTCTTGTCCTGGGAAATATCTCCATCCCAGTTTTAAAACTGTAAGTCTTACATCCCAAGAACTCCCTCAGTCCTCCGAAAATTGGGACAGTTGGTCACCCTAACTAATTACAAGACATTGAGCAATGAAGGGCTAAGTCCTCAACAACCAGGACTACAAAAAGTACAGAGTTCTCTTACCTGTGTCCACTTCATATAGTATCCAAAAATAATGGCCCCTGGCATTTCCTGGGGACATGGGACTTGAGGAGAATGCAGGATTCTTGGAGGATTCAGTGCTCTGTGTTCCAGCTTATAATGGTTTGGCTCTAACCTCACCTGAGAGATAGCATCCTTCCCATTCCTCACGGAAGATGTACTCCAACCCCATGTCAATCTCTGCCCCCTTCACCCTTAGCTGACATTCGAGCCTCAGTTTCCTTCCCACAGAACCCCATACTGCTCCCTGAGGAAAACTCACCCCCTTTACTGTTGGCTACCCCACCCGACCATCAGCTCCACAAGGGCAAGCACTGTCTGTTCTGTTCCCTGCCAGATCCCAAGCACCTCGCACTAGAAGTTCTCAATAAATATGGCTGGATGAGCAAATAAAGTGCCCATCCTTTATCCAAGACTAATCCATCCTCCTGGCTCTTAATCTCACCCCCCAGCACCCTTGAACACCTTGCCATAGTGGGGGTATTACCCCAAATCTGGCATCAAGAGATCACTTTTTTCCCCCTCAAGGAAAGGAGAAGATTACACATTCTAAGATAAAAGGGGCTGTAGATGTGGTAGGTGGCTAACAGGACCCCCAACATTTCCTACTTTAATCCCCAGGACTGTGAATACAATGCAATCTCATGCCTGTGATCATGTTACCTTACTCAGCGAAAGAGATTTTGCAGTTGTAATTAAGGTTACATTGAGTGAATCAAAAGGAAGGTTATCATGGGCCTGATGCAACCACATGAGCTCTTTAAAACCTGAGAGTTTTCTCAAGCAGGTAGCAGAAGGGTAAGTCTGAGAGATTTGAAAGATGAGAAAGATTGAAAGCGCCGGCTTTGTATTAATATATGGAGGTGGGTGTGGGTAAGGACCAGAGAATGGCATCTGTGAGATGAGGGTGACCCTGGCCAACAGCCAGCAAAGAAACTGGGACCTCAGTCCTACAACCACAAGCAACTGAGCTCTGCCAATAATAAGAATGAGCTTGGAAGTGAATTCTTCCTCAGAGCCTCCAGATGAGAGCCCAGCTGATACCTTGATTTCAGCCTTGTGAGACCCTAAGGAGAGAATCCAGCTGTGCCTACCCCCAACTTCTGATCTACAGAATTGTGAGATAATAAAGGAGTGCTGTTCTAAGCCACTAAGTTTGTGGTGACTTGTTATACAGCAATAGCAAACTACAAGTTACCGCCCCTGGGCTCTGTTTGATAAGGAGGTACAAGATGACCATGAGGTGAAAAATCACCCACACCTGGAGAACAAAGATGAGATGACACAAGCCAGGGCACATTTGCTCCAGAGCTGCTGCCCGTTTGTTGTGGAGCCCAGATTCCCAAAGCTGATCGAGTATTCGATCCACACAAGACAGCCAGAGTGCCAATGCAGCCAAGCCTGGGAGGAGAGGAACTGGCAGGAAGGACACAGAAGTGGACATCATTACAGGTCAGGGGATACAGGCTGAGAAGTGAGCTGCAGAGGTCTGTGACAAGTCAGAGAGGAACCTGGGTCTCGTAGTGTCCCAGGAGCTTCCCTAACTCCCATGTTCTCTGTAGCGCTTAGCACACCACAGGATGGTTATGTAACCTGAATGTCCCCAGGCCTCACCAGCCTTGGAGCACAAATGAGGTCACATCAGCATTTATACCCACAATTTGCTTGTTCAGTTTCCTTCTCATTGACTGTATTAGTTAGGGCACAGGATCAGTTACTGGAACAGAGAGACTCAAAAACACAGTAGTTCAAGCAGAATGAAAATTTATTTCTCTCCCATGTAACAACCCAGAGATGAATGGTGGACCTAGGCAGGAGGCAACTCTACTTCACAATGTCACTCAGGGTCCCAGATTCCTTCTGCCTTGTTGCTCCACCTTCCCCTAAGGTTTGTTCTCAAGAATTCATGAACCACCACCACCAAGTCTACTTCCAGCCCTGAGGGTATGGGAGTAGAGGAATAGAGGCCAAGCAATTTCCTTTAAAGGAAGTGACCCATCACTCTTACTCACATTCCACTGGCAAGAACATGGACACACCAGCTGCAAGGGAGGCTGGGAAATGTAGTCTCTACTGGGCAGCCTATGGAATCCTAAAAGAAGGGGAGAGTAGATTCTGGGGGGCAATAAAGAGTTTCTGTTACAGCACCACCCAGGTTTAGCTGGGAGTCTCTGGGGGGTGTCCCACAGGTGCTGGAACACTACCGAGTGCCATGTACCCTGTGCGTCAGCCCTGTCTACTGTGTCAGTACTCTAGGGAATTGTAGAGATAGCACTGCCCTGGCCAGGGGGCTGTCTCCTTGGGCTCCCAGCAGCACGTGACTGTCTTAGTTTGGGATTCCTCAAAGCAGAGCCAGATGCAAGGATTTGGGTGCTGGTAGTTGGTCTGAGAGGTGATCCCAAGATGTAGGAGTGAAGAAGCAGGGAGAGCAAGAAGGGAAAAAGGAAAAGCCATTACCTTGTGTTTATTGACCCAATTACCACTGTGGACAGCCAAGACCCAATTCTGCTGTGAACACTCTGAGGACTGTCCCTCTGAAAGATGGGAGGCTGGGACATTTGTCCACTGACTCCCATATCCCATGGGTTGAGGAGTCCCCCAGGGATATTATCTCCCCTACCTGAACAAGGGCAGAGAAGCAGAAAGAGAAGATGGGCATTTGAGGTGGGACACCATCAGCATGCACGAGGACCGTGCACCACGGCTGCTGCTGAAATGTGACAAGGGCCAGGGGACATGGTGTGAAGCACCAAAAGCATCAGCTGCAACAACCCTCACAATCCAGAAATGCAGCCAAAGTCATCAGAAATGGGAAGAATGTGCTTCTGTCCCTTGCACTCACACCTCACTAATCCGTGGGGCTGGGGACATGCCATCCTCTCCTCTCCAAGCCTGGAAGTGAACCCTCGGAATACCTTTCTCATAGTTTCTCTGCCCCATGAAGCCCACTCATACAGACGGTGCCTGGGGATGTCCAGTCTCAGCTGAAGCACACCCCTGCCCACCCACAGAAGTCACCCATTAATATGTCTGTCTTCTAGAGATTGAGTGAATTAACCAGGAAGCACTGCTTGGCTCTCAATAAATATTAGCTATTATTACTGTTAGCTATAGGGTTTATGAATAATGCCTGGCCCGCAGGAAGCAGGCTGTATGTAATATAAAAGCTAACATTATTTTGTGCTGAGATCACACTGTTATTAAATGGATTTAAACCCAGGCAACCTGATCCCCAGTCTACGGTCTAAGCCACCATGGCCTGTGACCTCTCCTGGGTGGGTCACTGGTGGCATTTATTATATCATAATGTAATTGTGACTATAAAATATGGGGCCACCTCAAGAAGCACCCAGGATGAATGCTCAGAGGTTGTAAGGGAGGGCACAGGAATTCACAAAGTGAGCCCTCCAGGACAGCCTCATTCTGTCCCCAACCCCAGGCAAGGCGAGACCCTCGGCACTGAAGAGACCATCTCAGCAGTTACCAACACTGACTCCTTTGATTGCTCCTGGCAGATGGAAAAGGGTGGGAGGCAGGGATGAGTCTGGGGCCTCAGAGAACACTGAATAGTGGTGCAGGAGTGTTCCAGCCTTGGTAGAAGTGATTTCAGCTTGGGTAGCTTTTTAGGACACTGCAAAGAAATGGGATGCGGAGGGGACAGGTGCAGAGAGCAGCCGCTGGGCCTGGAAGGCTGCCATGCCACCTGCAACAGGAGAGAGCAGAGGAGGAAGCTCATTAACTGGCCCTGGATCATTAACTCTCAGTCCCTGGGGGCACAATCACTGAGTCTGGACTTTCCGTTTTGTCAATCTCTTTCTTCAGTGGTCTCCAGGGGCTCCAGCCCAGGCCAGGGCTCTCAACTCAGAAAGAAGGGAGTACAAGAAACCCTTCCAGACAGAGGAGGCTGGGAACCAATTTGGACAGAATAACAAAAGCTGCTGTTTACTGAATGCTCGGGTGGGGAAACTGAGGCTCAGAGAGGTTAATTAACTTGCCCAGGGTACTCAGTTTGCAAGTGGCAGAGCCAGAAATCCAAGGAAGGCTGTCTGCATTCCCAGTCCATATTCTCAGCCGTTACATTGCCCCGAGTCTCGCAGGGATGACGACAGTCCTCCATGGCCAGCAAGAACATCTGAGAATGTACTAGAAGGGTCTAAACAGCAGGCAGAGTATAGGCAGGAGAAAAGCCGGTCTGAGTGTGTGCATTGTTCAACTGTGCATCGACCGTCTCTTGTTCAATAAATAAATCCATCCGCTGATATTTACTGAGTGTCTGTATGTTGGGCCTGGGGACAGAGGAGCAAATGAGAGAAACTGAGTCTCAGCTCTCATGAAGAGGGTCGGACAGGGTGTAAACACCAGCACCAATACCAAAGGTGAGGCCGCCAGGAAGGGACTAAAGGAGGTGACAGGCAGTGATGGTGACATGGGTTGCAGAGGGGCCTGGAAAGTCCATCTGGAGCAGGGGAAGTTTGTCTCAAGCCTGGATGGTGAGAACTCACCCTGGAAAGGTGCCACGTGGCTTTCTCCGTAGTGAAGAATGTGCTGACCATTGGGCTTGCTTCCCTCTCCCTCCACCTGAACAGCATCGCCCGCCCCCTGCCGTGACCTTAAACACTCTGTAAAGACCTTACTGAAATGCTATGACTTTGATCCCCAGTTCTTGTCCAGTAACTAGTGACAGAGGCCACCAGGCTCCCACAGTGAGCATTCATTGGCGGGAGTCAAATCCCAGGCATCAGGTGAGGACACTGGTAGTTAGGTGATATGCTCTGTGTCCCACTGCTAGTGTCAGAACCCTGGTGAGAATCTACATTTTCAGAGTCCCAATTAAATCATTTTGGAGATGGGCTGACAACTGAAGTGGGAAATAGACTCCGGGGAAAAAAATCTGTAAATCAGCAACTTGCTACTCCTCAGCCCAGAGAAGCTGCTCCCGTCTAGGACACAGACACCCTTTCCCTCTCCCCAGGCGGGGCTCAGGATACCCCGCAGAGGGTCCCCATAGGGGGAAGCCCAGATTGGAATCCTCAAATATTTGGAGAGCTGGCCAGATCTCAGCATCACAGGGGTATGGATTCACTAATGACTCCCGTGGTTAAGCGGAGCATGGGCTGGTGGGCAAAGTACCAGGAAGCATATAGCAAGCAGAGTGGTGATATGTTGGGACTCTTTGGGTTGTAAGTAATAGAAATGATACTCAAACTTATTTAAGTATGCAGAAAGTGAATAGATGCTCTATATACCTAAGAAATCCAGGAATAACTGCTGCACATATAAGTACAGGTGGATGATACAAATATATTAACAGACACGGATATAGAGATACTGACGCTCATTTTTCACCATCAAGTTTCTGCTTTTCCTCCTCCATCCCTTGCTTCTGATTTCCTGTGTTTACTTTATCCTCAGGCACACTATCTCTACATGGTTTGGGAAAAAGGCAATTGGAAAATTCTTTTTCGATAGTCCTTTCAGAACTAAAGAGTCTCTTTCTCAATGTCTGTGTTAATTCCTCTAAAAGGACTTTGAACCCGACGTGGCTCACGGCCCTCCTAGACCCCCTCCCTCCCTCTTGTGGGACTGGTGGGTACAGCCCTCATGCGCCCCAGCCTGAGTGTGGGTAAGAGCAAGGGCCTTGTAATCTTGGGTTCAAGTTCCTTTTATTGGCCACATCACTAGATCATGGAAAGAGGAAGGGGAAGTTTCCAGGTAACAGTTTTGTATCAGATGAGGTGGTGGCTCAGAGCAGAGGTCATGAGCCCAAGACTCTAGAGTTCAATCCCCCGGTGTGTGAACTTGGGCAAGCGCCTTAGCCTCTCCCCTCTGTGCCCTCTCCATCCACTTCCCTCACTGACGTCCAGTAGAAACGTTTTCATTTCAAGACGATTATAGATTCACAGGTAGTTTTCCCCAATGGCAACTTCTTGCATAAACCCAGTACAATATCACAACCAGGAAATTGACATTGATACAATCGTTCAACCTTAGTCAGATTTCGCCAGCGTTTCGTGCCTTCATGTGTGTTTAGTTCTATGTAGTTCTACTACATGCATAGATTTGTATGACCTCTGCCGCAGTCAAGATGCACCACCACAAAGTCCCCTGTGCTGTCCTCTCATAGCCATAGTCACCTGCCTTCCTCCTCTACTCTCCAATCTGCGGCAACTGTTAATCTGTCTTCCATTTCTATAATTTTGTCATTTCAACAATGTTACATAAATGGAATCACACAGTAACCTTTGGGATTGGCTTTTTCTTTCACTCAGCCTAATTCCCTTGAGAGCCATTCAAGTGGCTGCATGTATCAATAGCTTGTTCCTTTTTATTGCTGACTTGTAATTCATAGTATGGATGTTCCCCAGTTTGTTTAACTATTTGCCCATTGAAGGACATTTGGATTGTTTCCAATTATTGGCTATTATGAATAACACTGCAGTGAATGTTCATGTATAGGCTTGTGTGTGCATGTAAGCTTTCATTTCTCCGGGACAAATGCCCAAGAGTGCAATTGCTGGATTGTATGGTAAGCGTATATTTAATTTTGCAAGAAGTTGCCATACTTTTTTGAGAGTGGCTGTATCATTTTACATTGCCACCAGCAATGACTGACGGATCCCCGTCTTCCACATCTTCACCAGCATGTGGTGTTATCACTATTTTTTATTTTCACCATGCCAATGGATGTGTAATGGTATCTCATTGTAATTTAATTTGCATTTCCCTAACGGCTAATGATGTTGAACATCTTTGCACGTGGCTTTCGTTGACTTTTATAAGGAGATCAATCTTGAGAAAGTTTTCTCACCCGATAAATAGAGACAGTACCAGGACAATAGTATTTACCATACAGAGATGTTGCAAAAGTCGTCAGGAAGCACCTAGCATATAGGAATTTGAGAAATGTTAACTGTTACTACTCCTGTAAGAGAAGGGTTAATAGTATAGACTTCAGAGTCAAACAGAACCCCACTCTATTGCTAAGAACCCTCCCCCTAAACCTCACTTTAATTCTCTATAAAATGGGAAGAATAACATTACTTACCTTACAGGGCTGTCATAAAACTGAAATAGATAAGACACGCAAGACACTTAATACAGTGCCTAATGAGTACTGAATTCTGCTTTTCCCTCCAGTACTCAGCTTATTGGAGGCTCCCAGTTAAGCCTTGTCTCCCCAACCGACGCTTCATGCCTCTCCCACTGTCGCCTCCCAGGTACACCAGGGTCACTTGCTGGGGCCAGGACAGGGAATCCCGGATACAAACTCACACGCCAAGGATTGTTATTCCACCAGGGCCCTCCACTGCTCCGGGAGAAGCCTGCCCTGGGAGCTGGGTGAGATCACATTTATCTAAGAAGCTTCCAAATGAAAACTAGCACTTGTACTTATTGCATTTCACCTCCAAATTTGATTACATTTCTCTCCCGCTGTAAATCTGCCTTCCCTTCTGCCAACTTATTATTAAAGCTAGGACAGAATTGGTGGAGTGATACGTAAAATTTCCATCTTGGCTTTGAC
>NW_012147523.1:3628171-3685886 GCF_000956105.1 Propithecus coquereli | reverse complement strand
ATATAGCTAAGGTGTAGAGCACAATGTCCTGCAAGGTGTGCATTGTTATTTCCTCTCCTTGGTCAGTGGGTCCCAAGTCCAACCAGATGACCTCAAATAACTATAATTTAACCAGACCTTAATTACGTGGTGCATACCTTCCTGACAGGTGCTTACGTTCCAAGGCAGCTGGTTTCATTTTCCTTCACGTGGACTTCTTGTTCCTGTTCCTGTCCTGGGGGCAAATGGTCGGTGGGATTCAGCACCATGAACAGCAGCCAGGTCGTCAGAGTTCCATTCACTGACCCACACCTTTTGCCCCTTCCAGTTCGCTCAAGGTTCAGACATCCCGTGAGCTGTACAGTTGATTTAGTGTTATGCTGCAGTCTTAATCTTTGACCTTCATCCATGGGGACATTTACTTCCAAGTTAATATTTCTCTTCTCCAGTTCAGGGCAGGGATTCCTGTAGAAATTCCCAGTCTTTTCCTTTGGGATTGTACTGTCTGCAGATGTGCTAGAATAGCAAGGGTGAGGCAAAGGTTACTGGGGAAAACTAGGAGTGGGAACTACCCCTGGGAACCTGGGACACTGTAGCTTGGGTAGAGAACTAAAATGATTTTTTGAGGACAGCCAAGTTGGTATAAATCTGAAGGATGAAGAAAAGAAACAAATCAGTAGCCAGAAAAGTCAAATTCAGAATAAAGCCAGGTACAATGAATGGATCAAAGTGGCCAAGACCATGAATAGTGAGTGGGCACCGGGATGCCCTATCTAGGTGATGCATAGAGCGTGCAGGAGAAGGTCTGGTATTTCAAAGGAGCTGGTCAGCTTGCACAGGTGGTGAAAACAAAAGATGGCTCACCCAGGGAACAGAGGCTAGAAACAGAGCAAGGCTCAGATTGGCGAGTGAGGAGCAGCAGTAACAATGATTTCTTTTCCTTTTCTCTCCCTCTATTGACCTTGCCAAGGACATGGGAAAAAATTCTAGCAAAGGCAATAGTGAGAATGGGGATTATGAGGGTCTCCGAGAGGGAGGAAGGAAGGAAGATGTTCCCTCACTCCTTTCCCAAATTCCTCCTCACATAACAAACCACCACCCTGGATGAGGAACACAGAACAGAACCATGTGTCTAGGGAAAAGTCCCAAATTAAGTCACAGGATGCTCAAGGGAAGAGCTCAAGAGAAGCTCTAGCTTAGTGGGGGGAGGTGGTGGTACTATCCTGGGATTAAAGGGAGAAGAAAGCAGAAGACAATATCTACACATAACACACCTCTGCCTGGCAGCTTTCAACACCTGTTAATTCATTTGCAAGGTTTGGTTCCTAGGAACACCTGCTCCTCTATTCCCTGAGCATCTGATGTTGTCCTTGAAACCAGAATGTCAGCTTCCTGGGGAGGAGCAGACACACCAACAAACACAGCTGGCAGAAGTCATCCAGCTGGCCCTCCCTCCTCCCAGCCTTGTACCTTTGCTTGCGAGGGCCAACCCCCAAGCTGCTTCCTCCCTCTGCCCACAGCTGAGACCTGCTCTGCAGGAATCCCTGGTGCTCTGTTTGCTGGGGAATCCAGCCCCATTTTACCGGCCTGTGTCTTGTGGTCAGATGGGGGCTTCAAGCGAGTGGATGAGGGAAATCAGAGGGTCCCCATGCCCTCCGAGACTTCTGCCCAAGCCTCTCTGTCTCTGTGCTGCTCCCAGACCTGGACTAGGTCATACTTGAAGAAGATTTTCTCGTTTATCTCTATGTCAGTGGTTTTCAAAGTGTGGTCCTGGGATCAACAGCATCATTTGAGAACTTTTTACAAATGCAAATTCTTGGGCTCCATCTTGGACCTACTAAAAGAGAAACTCTAAAGATGAGGACCAGCACTCTGTTTAAACAAGGCCTCCGGGTGTTTCTGATGCACACTAAAGTCTGAAAATCTCTTTCTATAGAAATAACAGGAAGAGGATGCCTAAAATTTCACTATGTGGAATAGATCACCCCAGTTGATAGACTCCTGGGTTTGTTCCATTTTTTTTCTTACGATAACAAAAAGTCTATATTGAACATTCTTTCATATACATCTTCATGGACTCATGCAAATATTTCCTTAAGACATATTCTTAAAAATGGACTTGCTAGGACAAATGATCCTCACACTCAAATGTTAATAGATATGCCAGATGGACTTCCTCAAAGGTTGCACCAATTTGCATTCCCACCAGAGAATGAAAGGGTACATGTCCCCACAGCCTTTCCAGCTTAAAGTATTCTTAATGTTTTCATTTTCTTTCCCAATCTCAGAGGTGAAAATGATATCTTGTTTTGATTTGCATTTCTTTAAGAGTGAAATTGAGCATCTTTTCTTATGTTTATTAGCCATTTTAGCATAGCACTTTTTTGGTTATCTCTATTTTTAGCAATCAATATGCATGACTTCTATAATAAAATGAAAAAAGAAAAAAGATGCTGACAGCCTTTTTTCTACAAAGTACAGTCCGATGAAGGACACAGATAGAGGTTTCAGGGTCAAGTGTGGGGTGACCAACCATAGCGATTTGCCCAAGATGAAGGGGTTTCCCAGGACATGGGGCATTCGGTACTGAAACTGGGAAAGTCTCAAGCAAACTGCAATGAACTGGTCACCTAGTTGAGTGATTTGCTCAGCTGCCAGGCTGAAGGGAAGCTCCCAAACCCCTCACCCCCAGTCCAGGGCTCTTTCTCCCCCAGGCACCTCTCATGGAGAAACAGAGATAGACACAGAGGAGTTGGGTGACATGATGTGTCAATCTCTCCCAACTAGACAAGAAGGTCCTTTTGCTCACTTACCTAAGGCCAGCGTTATCACAGAGCATGGCAGAGTTGGTAACTAGGTTCAGACTAAACACATCATCACAGTGTTGAGGAGGAGGAGAGCCAGTACTGCAGCAGCCATAGAATCGCAATCCATGCAAAATCAGGATCCATCTGGTGATTTTTACAGGGAAATGTAGTGGAAGGACCACAGGCTTTGGAGTAGACAGACCTGAGCTCTCATCATCCCAGTCTCATCACTTATCAGCTCCATAACCTTGGAAAACTGCTCTTTCTGATCCTTAGTTTTCCTATCTCTAAAATGGGACCGATAATTCCTACATCATAAAAGAATGGTTAAGACATGAAGAGGACATGAGGAAAAGATGACAAAGATGGTAGATCATTCTTTTTCTCAAGGTGGGAAGAACCTGTACCTAGAGAGACTCACCCAGTTGCCATAAGAGAACAAGTGGCATCTGCTTTCAGGCCCTCCACAAAAAGAGCCTGGCCAAGGAGTCCAGTGGGGGCTAAAACACAGTCCACGCCCTCCTCATTAAGCCACGCTCCCTGGCACAGGCGGAATGTGCCTGGAGAAAGAGCCATGCTTTCTTCCTAGAAGGAGTCTTTTCCTCGCCAAACTGTGCAGCTATGGGACAGTATCTACCTGAAGGGGGCACATTTTGCAAATTAGCCCTGTGCTATCAAGGCCCTTTGACCACTGCTATCCCTCAGAACATGGAGGATGAGTTCCTCTTCTGTGGACCCCAGGACCAGGCCAGCTCACCCAGACAGGTCATCTGAAGAGCAGATCTTTTGCTCATTATGAACCATAAATCATTTGCAAAATAGGAAGTTGCCTAAATGTTGGCATGAGGCCTCTGTGAATCCCTATATGAGGCAGATGGGCTGCCAATTAACAAGGGACTTGGCCAGCGTGGATTCAGGTGGGCCTCAAGCAAGATTTTATTCACAAGCCGAGGTTCTGGCTCTAAACGCCGAAGCATCTTTGCCCTGGCTTGGCCTTGTGTGTTTACAGACCCGGCAGGAGCCCAGCTGTGGATACTCATGGAGCTCTTTGGGTAGAATACCCATCCTCCCAGCAGCCGGCCTCTGTTCAATTAAGAGAAAAAGAAAAGATGACTGCTAAATGTTCAGTTTACTTCCATCCCTACAAATAACCAACCCAAGGGAGAAGGTAATCTAATACATTCAGAGACGATTTAAGCTCATTTAAATAAGAAGAAAAAAAAGAATTCTGCAGCAGTGAGCTGCAGAGAAAACGGGGCTTTGATGACTCCACAGAACAAGCCAAAAATGTGACTTGGAAAAGAGAGGAAACCAACAGAGGTCACTTAGAATCTGACCATTCAACCAACTAGCTAACTAGCTAAACAAACAGGCAATCCAGGACCAGAAGTGAGCCCCCAACACCATGTGAAACCAGGATGGATGGTTCTTATTTCTGTTGTCAACGTTAGACCCGAATGAATTATCCTGGAGGAGGGAGAGCTGCTATCAATTAAAGTGAAATAATATGCTGGTAAAAGAGCTATGTGATGATAAAAATTAAGAACATTTATTGAGGTGCTGCCTACGTGTTTCACACCCTGTGTTCAAGGCACAGGCTCCTCATCTGTCACATTCACGCAGACACAGTTCGTGCATTGCCTCTGTTGCCTTCGGATGTAAAATACCCACTCGGCACGCACACCGTGCACCCACAGACCACCCAGAGATGGCGCCTCCACACACAGACTCAGACGCACTCAGACACACATACATTCATTCACCCTCTCAGAATGCCCCACACATACCAGAGGCCAACCATCCCATGCCTAATAAGAACACGGGAAATTCTGCAGCTCTCGTACTGTCAATTCGTATTCCTCAGGAAGGTTCTATCCCCCTGTGTCCTGTGTGGCCCCTGGTCCAGGTCACCACACCATCAGTGCAGCTCTGCTCTGCTCAGGGTGTAAGGTCCCTATTGACGGCCAGTGCCCCGGGTTGGTCATCTGAATGTCAGTACCGTGGTTTATCCTAGATCATGGGGACCTAGGGAAGACCCACATCCATCTCTGTCCTCTGGAAATCCTGCTTGCTCTGTTCCCTAACAGAGGGTCACAAACACAGGAAGAACCAACAGCCAGACTGGTGATATAAACAAAGGCAGCTGGCTGGGGGGCTCTGGTCAGTGGAGACCCTAGCCCCATTTCAAGAAGGCAGATGCTGCTCAAGCCCTAGATGATAGGAGAAGTCTTGGGATTTCCAAATGAAGCCTCCCATTATTAAAATACTGTCAGATGCTTTGAATCCCCCTCCTCCAGGGCAAAACAAAACACAATATCTGTTTGCAACTTGGTCTTTCTCAGATATCTGGTGAATGGTGGGCTGTCGCCTGTGCTTTGGGACAGATTTGATCAATTTTCATCACCAACAGCATTTCCAGATATCGCACATGTGCAAAAAAAAAATGGTAGGTGGGCTTCATATTTGCAATAATGTTTCCGAAGGAGTTTTTCCCACACATGACAATTGTCTTGAACCTAAGCATAGAAGGCTATTCCATGCCTAGCCTGTGCTCCTTTCTGATTCTTCTTTTCCTCTACTCCCAGGGGGCCTCTCTGTACCCTGGACTCACACAATGGTTTCAGCCTCTCTACTGCTTGCAGACAGGGATGTCCTGAAGACACCCTGTGCTACTACAAAGAAGAATTTTACACTCATTGTTTGGAAGGGAAATACTGCTTCTCTGGCCATACAAGCAGAAAACTCTGTACTCTCAAAAGAGATAATACCCAATTACCGGAAAAGAGCCAAAGCTCTGTGACAGACACAGCTGATTTTGAATCCTGGTTCAGCTCTTGACCACCTGTGCCACCCTGGGCAAGTTACTTAACATCTCTGAACTTCTGTGTCCTCATAGGCAAAAATCAGGCTATACTATTGATCTCATTGAATTGGTGTGGGATGCTTTATTCATTAATTCCCCAAATATTTATTGAGGGTCTACTATGTGCCAGGCACTGTTCTAAGTACTAGGAATATAGTGAACCAGTGTTAAACTATGTGCTCTCTTGGGATTTTTTGGTCAGTAGATTGGGTCAGATACAATATATAAAGAGCTAGCACAGGCCCTGGAACACAGCAAGCACTGAGGACTTTCTCTCCTCTTCACTGGTCTTTGTGCCTCTTTGCTGGTTGACAAAACCTTGTCACTGGGGCTGGAGCTGTCCACCTCCCTGATCTGCCTTTGGTAACCACTCCTTCATCCCCAGCTCACAGCTCCTTTGGCCTCACTGCACCCTGTATTATATTTCTAGACATTTGCGAAGAGCCTACAATCTTCTACTGATCCTCTCTCACTGCATACATGAGGAATAAAAGGACTGTATGAATTAGGGTATTAGTTCAGCTGTTACAAAAGAGAGATTCAAAATAATAGTGGCTTTAAAAGTTAGAAATTATTATAATTTCTCTGCCATGAAAATTCTAGATAGGCAGTCAGTGGTTGGTGTGGTGTCTGCTCCTTCCATCTTGTTGCTCTGCCTGCCTCACTTCGTGGCCCATCTTGTGACTCAGTATAGCTGCTTCGAGTCCCATCATCATATACATCCTAGGCAGCAGGAAATGGAACGGAGAAAGTGGGGAAGGTTTGCTACTTTCCCTGCAAGGTCATGACTCAGAAGAGGCACCCATTGCTTATCCCCACATCTCATTAACTAGAATTCACATGCATGGCGACGCCCAGATAGCCGCAAGGGAGCCAGGGAAATGTAGTCTTTAGCTGGAAGCCACGTGCCTTTCAGACCCACTGCAGGGGGTTTTGAAATCACAGGGTTTTGAAATCTACTTATGGTTATTAGCTTCTGCATTACCCTCATGGTGCTACAAATGTTTGTGATATGGGTCATGTCACATCTTATAAGATTTGGTGGTTGTCATTCACCTGAACAACTTTGTATATATTTGCAATGCAGAAGGTGCAAAGAAGAGCTTTGCAAGGTAGAGGAGTTTCAAAGGAAGGCAGCCTTCCTGAGTTCCTAAAAGCCTTCTAGGGTGGCCTTTGCTTTGGTGAATCCCCAAGGTTCACTGTCCAGTTCTCAGTTGATTAGGCTGAAATATGGCCCAGACTCTGGCCCTAGGTTCACTTCTCCGTGGTGGAGTCACATGAAACTGAGGCTAGTATATAAGGATTCATTTATAACGAGAAATACAGTTGTTTACGCAAGCCCAATGGTCAGCACATTCTTTGCTACAGAGAAAGCCATGTGGAAAGCCAAATTATAATCAGAAGTTTGCTAATTGAAAATAAAACTGAACAAAATGAGCTTGATTAACCTCAAATGTGGTGGCCATGATGAGTTTGGCCAGGACACAGGGCCTCTGAGCTCACGTTCGGCTGCTGAATGCCACTGTGGATTCTCAAGGGAAAGGATGCTGTAGGCAAAATCACAACATCTTTTTACCAAAAAGCTCTTGTTCCAAATCTAAATCTTTCGGTCCTTTCTGGAGACAGGCCAAAATCCTACTACAGAGCAAGCAAGTGTTCCTCCCTGGCCCTTCCCCTGTGTTTATTCCTTGATGTCCTGGAAGACATGAAGATACACCACTCAAATCCTCCTTAGAGAGAAAATACGCCGCCTGGCGGCAAGGAGTGTGAATAACTGACAGCCTCCACCTGGCAGCAATTTCAGGGTCATTAGCTTGTGAACCAAGGTCATACTCTTTCTGGGTGGCCCCTGGCTAGTGATCTGAGAAAGGCGGTGTACTGGAGCCTGGCCATTTCTGCCCAGTGAGGACTTTTCTAATGGTCAGGCTTTACCCGGAGCTCCCGCCTGAGCTGGCAGAGACCTTGTGAGGTCTGCAGTGTGGTCTTATGGCTCCTCCGGCACAATCCTGTCTCTTCTCATTTTTTTTCCAACACAGGTGTTACTCTCCCCAAAACCTTTTGCCCTCTAACCCCATTGCAGCATCCTGAGGAGCCCAGCCTGCAACAGTGCTCTAGATTGGAGGTCAGCAAACTATAGCCCATGGCCCAGTCGTGGCCTATAGCCTGTTTTTGTAAATAAACCTTTATTGTCCGTGGTTGTTTTTGAACTACAATGGCAGAAGAGTTGCAACAGAGACTAAGATGAATAATATTTAAAATGTTAAATATCTTGCCCTTTATATTAATAGAGAATGTTTGCCAATCCTTGCTCTAGATAACACAATGCTGATGGCAAGCAAAAATTAATGCAATGAAAAAAGAAGGTCTCTTCCTAAGGCCTTGATGCATGGGCCTAAGACACCCGCTTTGTGTCTCATTTTTGCGTGTTCCTCCCTGAGTCTTAACTGGTCTTAACAAGACTCTGAAGTGAATGAAGGGACTACAAGTTCAAGTTCAGAGCCTGAAAGATATTGGAAGATCGAGGGCAGGAGCTTGGTCATCTCACCACGTGCAGAGGGACTCCTCCCACCAGGCACTGCCTTCACAGTGAAACTACACCAGCAAGCCTACCACAGCCAGTGTGTGTCTGAACTTAAAGGAATTTTGACCATGACTATGAAAATTAGGAGGCAAAGATGGGAGGTAACCTGTTACTGTTACCCACCAAACATCCACTTTTCCTTTGAGAAACCATCCCTCTCCCACTCATAATCATATTGTTTGTGTAAGGGTTAATCTCACCTCTGCATTCAGAGGTGAGATTAACCCTAGTCTGGCCAATCCAAATATTCCATCCCTCTGACCACCATAATTGGATTGAGGATGGACCCACAGCCCAAGCTGTGTTTGACTAGAGCTATTAGGAAAGAAAAGCAGTTTCTTTATTACTATTGTTTAAAAGGATGACATGTAAGCCTGGTGCTTCCAGGAGCCACAAAGGGAGAGTTTGTCTGAAAGTGATGCCAATACATGGGAAAACAGAGTTGAGGGTGAGGGAGGCGGATACCCTCAGACATCATTTCGCATCCTGATACAGTCATGCCTGAAGCTAGCTCCAGCCCTGGCCTTTTCAGTTACATGAGCCAACAGGTTCTCCATTTTGCTAACCAATTTGGGTTGAGTTTTCTGTCACTCGCAACACCAAAGACCTGACTTATATATACCAAGCCTATGTCCACACCATATCCTCAGGACACACTGGGTATTCCTGAGAGGAGACTGGAACTCCTCAAGATGCCGAGGGAGATGTTGAGAGGGTACAAGGATGAAGTGGCCTGAATTTGTGCCTCCACAGCCCAGAAGGCCGGGAGTCCTGGCTGCAGGGACCCCCCACCTCAGGGAGGAACCTTCGTCACAAAGCCCTCTGCTGTAATTGGGTGCCCCCACCAGGTATTTTTCCAGTTGTAGTAAAGGAATGCCTTCATGGAACAGTCTGAAGTTATTTCCAAATCCTCAAAGCTTTGTAACCAGGGGGATTTTATTAGATATATTTATTTTATAACCCAGCATCTCACAAGACATCCAGGAGTTTCTTTTAAGCTGCTTCTCCTCCCTCACAGGCAGGATATTTGTGTTGCTTCTCAGACATTGAAAATAAGATGAAAAATCCCTGCTGGGCTGGTTCAAGCCAGCTTAGCCGAAAGTCCCCTCTCCCCCTCCCCCACTGCTGGTGGACACACCTGCCTTCTGCCTCCTTGTGGTCCGCACTGAATCCCCTCGTGGCTGGGAGCCTTCCTCCGCCACCGTCAAACCGATTTTAGGTCTGCAAGGCTTTAGAAACAGCAGGAATGCAACACAAAACTGCACTATTTACATTTTCATTTCTATTAGAACTTTGTAATGATTCCTTTTTCAACTGAAGCTTAAATGGCTCAAGACTGATCATAATAGGACATTTAATTGTTTGCTTGTCTAACTCTCTCAGCCCTAACTGAATATTGTTCTTCAATGAGCAGGTTACACCGCGCTGTTTCTTTGCTGAAGAGAGAAGGGGACTGAGGCAGAATTCAGATGAGCCTCGCTCTGGGCTCACTTCCTATTCGGTTTTTGGTCCAACAATGGGAAGCAGAGCCCTCTAGAGGGAGACTCGGCAAGTTCTAGGGAACAGCTTTCAGACATGATCTCTCCAGGTCCTCAGAGGGGAAGGAAGGAGGTAGTTACAAGATGAGTTCTGAGTGATCATGTTTCTTTGCAGGGTTTCCTACAGAAGGTATGGGTTCTTGGCATTCAAGGCTGGTGTTGGTGTCATCACTGATGCCTCTCTTTCCCAATAACCCTCGCCCACAGCACCACCTTCAGGAGCCCCAGAATCTAGCCACTTCTCGTCACCTCCACGCCATCACCCAGGGCCAAACCACCACCATCTCTCACCCAGGTCATCCCAGAAGCCTCTTAACTGGCTGCCTGGACTTATCCCAGCTGCATGGCAGCAACGTCACGTCTCTTCCCATTTTAGAACGCTTCCTAGCTCCCAGCTCACTCAGAAAAGAGCCAAGATTCCGCCTGACAATGCCCACCAGCCTGCCGTTGCCTTTGACTTCCCCCTTTACTCAACCAGTTCCAGCTGTCCTGACCTCCTTGCTGTTTCCTTGAATATTTTTCACAGGTCTCCAACTTTTATTGTTGAATTATCTATTTCTCCCTTAGGCGTGTCCATTTCTGTTTCATGAATTTTGGGGTGAATATATGATTGTTATGTCTTCCTGATGTATCAATCCTTTTATCACTATAAAACGACGCCCCCTTTAGTACCTTTTTGTTTGAAAGTCTATTTCAGTACAGCCACTCCACCTTCCTTATAGTTGCTGTATGTATACCTTTTTCCATCCTTTTACTTCCATCCTATTTCTATCTTTGAGTCTAAAGTGTATCCTCCATAAACAGCATATAATTGGATCTCGCCTTTTAATCCAGTCTTCCAATCTAATTTTTTATTGGGTTGTTTAATCTATTTGCGTTTTATAGACATACTCATAGTTGAAACCACTGTTTTTTGAATACCATATCTTCCCTTGGATCTGTTCCTTACTTTGACTTTTTTCATTTTTCTGGAGAAGTGCCTCAAGTAAATTTCTTATATATGGATGTAATCTTTTACGAATTCTTGAATGTCTAAAAATATGTGACTTTTATCTTTATGCAAAAACAATAACTTGAGAAGGTATGGAACTCTAGAGTCACAATCCTTTTTCCTCAGAACTCTGAAAATCTTTTACCATTGCCTTTTAACATTTAATGTTTGGGGAGCAATCCAATGCCAGTCCATTTTTTTTCCATGTGAATAGTCACATTTTTACTTATCTGATTTTAAAATTTTCTCTTTATACTTAGAATTTATAAAAATCTACAAAATATTTCCAAATGCAGTCCTTTTTTCAATTAATCATGAACATAAATCAGGGGCCCTTTTGACATAAGGATTTAATATTCAGATCAATACAACTTTCTTTTCTTTTTTTCTCCTCCATTACTTCATTCTGTATTTCCAGAACTCCTTTTAAACAAGTATTGGATCATTTGATCTAGTTTCAAATCTTTTCTTGTCCTTTATGATTTTTGTCTTTTTTTTTTACTAAGTTCTGGAGGAGTTTCTTGAGAAAGCCTTTCATTAATTTGATTATGCTATTCAATTTTTCCGATCATACTTTGCATCTCCAAAAATTCCTTTTGCTTCTGATAATACCATTTCATAGTAGCCTGCTTTTGCTCATATCATTGCCTTATCCTCGTAAATCTCACTGCAGTAACTTGGCTTCACAATGTGTTACTTGTGCTGATCCCTCACAGTAGTTCTCCTCTTTCACTCCGATGAATTTCTTCATGTTTCTGGAGACTTTTCTCAGAAATAAGGTCAAGACAGTTCAATGCCAGTAGCTGAGAATGAGCTTCATTAATAGTTCCTCATTCCTCACGTTGATGAACTGCGAGACCAAAGAGAAAGAAACTCTTGTGTGATCAATGGATTGTTTATCTAACTGACCTTAGTTGCAGAAAATTAAGACAAACATACTCCTCAGTTTATGACATATTATCATCTTTAGTCTGTGAAAAGCCTTATTTTATTTATGCATGCATTTAGTTGTCCCCTCCTTCATTTATAACTCCTTCTGCAACCGACTACCTGGAGATGCTGATCATAGCTGGTTCCCACTCTCTGTTCCTACAGCTTGTGAGTGCAGGCTCCAGGCAGCACTGTGGAATCCCCACTCCCTAAAACCTCCATCTGTGGTTAGAAGCTCAGGACTTGTCCCTCTGATCATTCTGCACTTACTGGTCCTTGCCTCTATCCCCTCCCTGATTCAACAGCTGCTGTGGGATTTAGAGAGGTTGGAATTGAGGGAATCCTTTTACCACTTTTTTGACAAATATCCTCTCAAGGCAATGGGTTTCAACAAGCCACTGACTCCCACCACAATGAGCTTTCCACTGATGCTTTTTGTGTTTTCAGGTGTGGAAGGACTCTACTTTTATTTCTAGCATTGGCTTAGAGCTTTCCCTTTTGTTTCAGCTAGGATACTTCAATGGGATACTGGAAGAGAGAGTGAGATACATGGCTTTATGTTGCCATCTGGTGTGTAAAATTTTTTTCTCTAGCTTATTTCTTCACAGTCCCATCAGAGGGAAAAGCCTAAATCATAAGAATCAAAATGACACTAGAATTCGTCCCATTTCCAAGAAAAAGGCTACTGATAGCTAATATCCCTCTCTTATTTTTCTGATAGACTTGAGCAAAGTAGAAAAACACGAATGTGTCTCTGTGAATAACTCTGAGTCAATGTGCTATCTAACTAATATCTTTCTCTCCACTTGACTGTAAGCTACATAAAGGCAAAAAAACATGTTGGTTTTGCTCAACACTATATCCCTAATGTTTAGCACACTGTAGCTGACACATAGTAGGTATTCAATGTTTGTTAAATGAATGAGCAAATCTTCAGCAAAACAATGGGCAGCCAGGTGAAATCGACAATGAAATGTAGGGCTTCCGCTAGAACCACGGTTCCATGTTTTGACCACAGGACAGGACATGGAATCTGGCTGCAAATCATTGTTTCCTAATGGCAACAGGACAAGGTGTCAGAGAATTAATGTCCTGTTCCCCCTGCCATGGCAGGCTTTGGACAATAAACTTAGAACCTAAGCCAGTTGAGAACAAACCTGCAGGAGACATAAGGGCCAAAGAAGTACCTGCAATGACAACTGTGAGAAATGCTGCAAATCAGGGGTGCGTGGAAATAAAAAGGCATTTGATAGTGGAGTTGGAGGGTGTTGGCCTGGTCACAGAGTCAGAGAAGACTTTTCTGGGGACTTGAGAAGAGATTAATACAGATCCACCAGGTGACAAAGGGAGGGGAAAACCCTCCTATTCTTTCCTTCTGCCTTTACTCTTTTCCCCATCCTCAATCTACTCTTTCTGTCCTAGAATCCTGGAGGGTGACACAATTAGTGTCAAATGAAGTATATGTTAGTTAAGGTATAGGCTATGCTGTTGCAACAAAGACCCAACAATACAGTAACTTACCTAAAATAATAGGCTTTTATTTTCCCTTACGCGTCGAGAGGTGAGCAGTCCAGAGCTGCAGGGTTGCATTGTCCTCCCTGGCATGTGGCTTCCATTTCTGGGTCCCCAGGCAGCTGCTCCAGGCATTGCCATTTCCATGCCAGCAAGGAGGAGGAAAGAGAGGAAGTGGAGGGTGCCCTACTGTTTTTTTAAAGATGTGATCTGGCAGTAGCACATACCACTTCCTCTTACATCCTCCCAGCCAGAATTTAGTCACATGACTATACCTACCTGCAGGGAGGCTAGGAAATGTAGCCTCTGGCAGAGTAGAAAAGAACGGATTATGGAGGAAAATGAGCAGTTTCTACTGCAGAGGATGAGATCATTAATCCAGGGAAATAAATTATCCCTCAACGCCTCTTAACACTCACCTAAATGTCGACAGAAGTTCCTATTTCATGGGCTAGAGCAGGAAATCTGATGGCCCACCCAGTCTCAAACCACAGTGAACGATCTACTCCAGAGTCTTCCCAAACTCCCACTATTTTAGAACCCCTTTTAGCGTTTTTACCATCCATGTCCTGTGCAGAGTTATGTCACAGCCCTTGTACCAGAGGTGCACATACCCTTCCTGTCAGTCCTACACACTTCCTGCAGATCCTGCAGACTCATTCCTGATCTCCTCCCTTGTGTAACAGGAAAATGTATTCCCGATTTAAACACTGCAATAATCAGAGAACCTTAAACCAGAGGTTCTCAAACCTCTCTGCACATCAGGATCACCTGGGGAACATAAAAATACACTATTATTCAGGCCTCACCTTAGAACAATGAAATCAGAATCTCTAGGTGAGGGTTATGGACTTCAGCAATTTTTATTAATAAAAGCTCCCCAGGGGATCTTAATGTGCAAGAGGGAAGAGATCCAGTGCATTAACATTCAGTGCATTCAATTTCCATAAAGGGCAGAAAAGGTCTGTTCCTTTCTACTTCATAAGAAGAGACTGGCTTGGCCCTGGCATGGATGGGGGTGGTTCATCTCATTAACCTAACATCACATTTATACTCATCGTTGGTAGGGAAGGGAGGCAAGATGTATTTCTTTTCCGCAGTGGGTCTATAAGACTGACGATGTGGATTTTCCCCAAGGCCATTCAGCAAGTCAACAAGCTCCTAACTCCCACTCCAAAGCTCAAGCCACGTGACTTTTTCAATGTAGGTCAAGGCTAGGTCACTGACTTCCATGGCCTCTCCTCATCTACTCACCTTGGATGAAGGTCAGGGAAATAACCACTAATCCAACCAATACCAAGCACCATACATTTTTCTAAGTACTTTACATATATGAAACTGAAGCACAAAAATGTTAAACGATTTGGCAAGGTCACAGAGTTAGGAAGTGATAAAGCTAGGATTTGAACACGGGCAATCTGGCTCCAGAATCCACGATCTTGACCGCTGTACCAGACCATTTCTGCTGCAGGAAGGAGGTGGCTATTTCCATTGCTGTGACCATAGGTCAGAAAGAAGCCAATATTGGATTCAGACTGAACCAAGATTTGTTGAGCATCTAAATGTGCTGGGAAACTTCCAATTTACCTCTCAAGAAGATTCTGAAGCAATAGATGTTCAAGTCCTCCCGGCTTCTCATCCACTTCTTCTATACTGGAGCCCCTCTAGAACACCTTTGCCCTACCCTGCTTTCTGAGATTGCTGTAGGGGGCTGCTTTCCTTCCATTCCTCTGTTCCCAGGAGGGCTCAGCAAAGACTGCTCTCACTGGGTGCATGAACCATGCCACTGTCCAGAGACAAGCTGTCTGCCTGCAGCCTACAGGGAGGGTCTGGCTGCTGAAGCTCCATTAGCCCTGACACGTGGGCTCACAAGAAGGCATTCAGAGAACGCAAGAGTGGCTGGTAAGTAGCAGGTACCATTCGTGTCACCCTTTTGTTACTCCCTTTCTTCACTGTCACTCTGACAAGCTCTGCCTGACACAGGGGCATTAATTTTTCATGCCATCCTGCTACAGACACACAGATTTGTTCGGAGCAATAATAAATGAAATGCAAATGTGGCTGGAACCCTAGTGCTGAGATGCTGAGAGTACAGGTCACATCATGCTTCCACCTCCTTTTCCTGTCCCCGTGACACCTTCAGTTGCTGCTTCACATCTGCTCTTGTGGCTCCAGAAGCAAAAGGTGACTGGCCCAGGAAAGGGCATATAATATTCTCAGCTGGTAGTAGGAAAGTTGATTAAGAAAAATTCACTCCCTCAACACGGCTTCTGATCTCTTGTTTATCTTCATTTGAACCATCCTGGGTAGATGTGTTTTAATTGCAAGCCACTTCCATTCTTTTTCTGGAAGCAGGGCAGGGCATAAATTATAAAATAAATAAATGATTAAGAAACATCTAATTATTGTGATTAGTTTCTTACTTGGAGGTACTTCCAAGCTGCTTCTTATTAAAGTCATTCATCAAGGAGCCACCATGCCCTTTCCAGAGGCTCTGCTCCCAGGCCCAGTGCAGCCCTTGCCGTCTCGTGCAACTCGCAGTGCCTAACAAACACCGAGAATATTGATGGCTGCAAATTCCTCCCTCAGCCTAAACTCCAGCATGATGGATGGGTACTTCCCTAAACATGGCGAGTATTTCTCCAGCCATTCATCAGCCCAACCACAAATACAGGTGTCAGCCTGAGCGGACGTCAGACTCTAACTGCCTCCTCCAGAGCATACGTAGAGAGAAAAGCTCCCACTTCCCACACAGGGACCTCATCAATTTTTCATGTGCTGCAGTCCCTTGACTTATTAAATATTTATAACAATGTCATTATTTACCAAACAAGCCACCAGGCTGCATCTGAGGTCCCCCAGCGCAAGACTCTGAGTGTACATAGCAGAGACCTCCCCTTGGCTCCCCTGTTCCTCTGGAGAACCTTTTTAATACGGGGGTTGGGTCCAGCAGGCAGGTTTCTCTGCCTTCCTTCGAAAATGCCTAAGGTCTTGCCTAGGCTTTAATATAGGCAACTTCAGGGCCAGAGGTGCAGCACCCTGCTGGAGACTAAAGGACAATGAAGCCAGGGGTGTCATTGAGCCGGGGACCCAGCCTTGCTGTTCTGGGTTGTCACACTGACCTCCCCTTTCCTCTGATCCACTCTCCAAGTCACTCTCCTCTCTGATTCCACAGTCACGAGCTTCAGTGCTTCCAGGTAATGGCAAATCATAAGCCTCTAGGCAACAAAGAACCTCATTCGCTCCACAGATTCACGAAGCACCAGCTGGTGCGAGGCACTGCCTCAGGTGCTAGGGATGACACGACGTGGCAGACACCATGCGCTGCCTCCCCAGCACTCGCCCTCCCAGTGTCTTCTGTGCCAGAACCCAACCTCAACGCCCAACACTGGCTGGAAATGCCAGAGTCTTCCTTGCAACTTGGTCATGGGCAGGTGATCTGAGGTTAGGTGTTCAGAGAGCAGAGGTGGCTCTGAAGAGTATTTTCCTTTCTGGTTAAAAGAGACCTAGGTAGAGAAAGGTCCCACCTTCTTCAGCTGGATGTTATAGTGCTTTCAGAACTGCAGCAGCCAGTGAAGGCAAGTCTGAGGACAAATGCTAACACGCTGAGAATGGCAGGAGAAGACTATGAGCCTTGGTCCTTGATGGCACAGCTGAGGCACTGAGCCAGGCCCTGCACCGGCCCTGCCTCTGGACTTCTCATTAAGTGAGGCTTTTAAAATGTCTGTCTTTCGCCATTAGAATACCACAGTAATATAAATTGTTGCAGGCAAGATCCACTGATGGATGCTAAAATTAGCGGGCCGACGTTTGAGAAGAAACAGGATATTTGCATGGCCTAAAAAAAGCATCTCCGCCAAGATATGTATTAATGATGAAGGAGAAAATAGTGCCTTTACAGGGGTGACTCCCACCTTAACCAAGTGATCAAGGTTAATATCACCAGTAATAAGACATACTGATGCCTTGTTAACCCCCTTATGAAGCACTGAGAGGGGCACATTGCTTTTGTGATATTCTTGCCAAAAAAATGCAAACCCTCAATCTAATCATGAGGATACGTGAGATAAACCCAGAATTGAGGGACATCCTATGTAAGTGATGAGTACTCTTCAAAAGTGTCAAGGTCACAGAAGACTGAGGAGCTGTCACAGACTAGAGAGACTAAGGAGACATGACAACTAAATGCAATGTAGTGTCTGGGATTGACTTCTGGAATAGAAAAGAAGGTATTAGTGGAAAAACTGGTGAAATCCAAATAAAATCTGTAGTTACTAATAATAGTATTGTACCAACATTAATTTCTGATTTTGATGATTGTACTGTGGTTATACAAGCTGTTGACATTAGGGGAAGCTGGCTGAAGGGTACGCGGGAATTCTTTGAACAACTTTTACAACTTTTCTGTAAGTCTAAAATTATTTAAGTTCTAAAAAAATCAACCCAAGGAGGCTCTCCTAAATTGTTAACAAAAAGTAGAAACTTCATCACTTTCTGAATTTGCTGTAGTAAAGGTTACTCAGGGATTACAAAGAAAAGGACTTAATCAATCTAGGATTCCCCTTCCAGTAACTGCATTAGCAAATGCAGTTTTATATGTTAAGTTTTCCTATTTAATATAGTGTAGAATATTGAACTAATAACTAGAAAAAACACAAGCTTTGAAATAAAACAGGCCTAGGTTCATATTCAAGATTCACCTCTTACTTCCCAGGTGATTTTTAGGTAAGTTATTTACTCTCTGCGCCTCAGTATACATGCACATAAAATTGAAATAACAGAGCCTGCTTTGGGCATTCTGTTACTTATAGCTAAAAGTATCCAGAATGACACAAGTATCAGAGAAAAGACAGACAAAAGATTCTGCTCTCACGGTAACAACACACCAGTGGGGAAGGCAGATGATAAACTAGTGAACAAATAGACATTTCAGAGATGGAGAAGTACTACCAAGATAAAACTGGGTGATGAGATAAGGAACGACTGTGGAGTGAGAGGGTAACACTAGATATCGTCCATGGAGGGCTTTAAGTCTCCACTTGAGATGAAAAAGTACTTGCGATAGGCTGATCTGGGGGAAGAACACGCCTGGCAGAGGAAACAGCAACTGCAAAGGCCCTGTGTTCGAACGCTAAAAGGTGGCCTCTGGGCCTACAGTAAAAGAAGAGTGATATAAGATGGTGCTGTCCTGAATTTTGGTGTCTCCTACAAATTCCTATGTTGACACCTAAGCCCAATGTAGTAATTTTAAGAGGTAAGGCATTTACGAGGTGATTACGTCATGAAGGCAGAGCCTCATGGATGGGATTAGTGCCCTTATAAAAGGTTTGAGGGAGCTTGTTTGCCCCTTCCACCACGTGAGGACATAGCTAGAAGGTACCACCTACGACAAACAGGCCCTCGCAAGACACTGAATCTGATGGCACCTTGATTTTGGACTTCCAGCCTTCAAAACTCTAAGCAATCAATTTCTATTATTTATAAATTACTCAGTCTAAGGTGTTTTGTTATAGAAGCAGGAATAGACTAAGACAGATTGGATTAGAGTAGATAAATTTAAGAGGCCGATACAGGAACCCAGTCTAGAGACCCATGGTGGCTTGGAATGGGGTAACGGCAGTGGACAGAAAAATAAGTGAGCAGATTTAGGACTTAATTGTGGAAGTAGAGCTGGACGGGCCTTGTGAATGGATTCAACGTAAGGAGGGAGGTTGAGGGAAAGAGCAGCGTCAAGGAAGGATCCGCTAGTTTCTGGCATGAGCAGCTGGGGTGGATGATGATGTCATTTACTGAGATAGGAAGGGAATACGGAACCAAGCAAGTTTTGGTGTAAACCTCCACACTGTTTTAATACCAACTTATCTCCATCCTTCCTTTCCTTCTGGAAGCTGGTCCCAGCTAAGGTCGTTTATTATTAATTTTCTGTCTCTTCTGGACAGGTGAACTGGAAGATAAATTTCATTAAGGAAGGGATCATTTTTTTCCTGTCTTATTTGCTGATGTACTCCAAGCCTCAGACCAGTTCAGAGCAGTGTTTGGCATAGTAGGTGCTCTACAAATACTTGTTGAATGGATGGTAGAATGAATGCCCAATCTTACGTGGGATGACGTGAAGGCAGGCATTCTTACAAAATACCACAACCCAACCTTGAGACAGCTCAGTCCCTAGCTGCTGACCAGAGAATAGGGTGAATTCTCTCTGGAGGAAAATGTCATCATCCAGAGCCTACACAGTTTTTCCCTCCATGTTGCCCAGCATTAAATCAAAAAGCACATTAAGAAGTAGAACAAAAGAAAAAAACAAACAATAGAAAGAAATCTATGTGACTAGATACTAGTGTTATCAGACATGGGCTTTAAAATAACTAATATGTTTAAGAAAATAAACCAAATGAAGAATTTCACCAGAGACCTAGAATCTAGAAAGAGTCCAATGCAAATTGTAGACCTGAAAAACACAGTAACCAAAATTACAAATACAATTAGATGGGTTTAATAGCAAATTAGACAGAGCTAGGGTTGACAGATTTGGCAAATAAAAATAAAGGATGCCCAGTTAAATTAGAATTTCAGATAAACAATAACTTTTTAGTATAAGTATACCCATTCAAAATTTTAAACACAGCCAGGCACGGTGGCTCATGCCTATAATCCTAGCACTCTGGGAAGCCAAGGCAGGAGGATTGCTTGAGGTCAGGAGTTCAAGACCAACCTGTGCAAGAGTGAGACCCTGTCTCTACAAAAAATTAGCCAGGCATGGTGGTGTGTGCCTGTAGTCCCAGCTATTCAGGAGGGTGAGGCAGGAGGATCACTTGAGCCCAGGAGTTAAGAGATTGCAGTGAGCTATGAAGACATCACTGCACTCCAGCTGGGGTGACAAAGTGAGACTTTCTCTCAAAATTTTAGACATACTTAACACTAAAAAATTATTATTTATCTGAAATTCAAACTAAATTGAATGAGATGTCCTTCCATTCATCCGGTAAGACTAGACACAGCTGCATTCAGTAGAAAATATCTAGACTTCAGTATGGGGATCAAAAAGAATGGAAAATACAAAAAGGAATGAAAGTGACATTTGAGACACGGTGGGAAAATCTAAAATACATGAAATTGGAATCTTAGAAGAGGATAGAAAAATGCATCAGAAACAAGATTCGAAACAACTAGTGGTTGAGAAGATTCCAAGACTGATTTATGAAATGAAGAATAAAAACAAAGCAAAAAAACATACCTAGGCCCATCATAATAAAACTGACAAAAAAACAAAGAGAAGGATATTCAATGCATTCAGAAAAAAAAAAAAAGACCAAACCAAAAGAAACCAAACCTTCAAAGGGATAGCAAGAAGACTAATAATGGACTTAAGTGACATAAACAATGAAAGGCAGAGGACCGTGCATAAAAATGAAAGAAAACAACTTTTAGCACAGAATTCTATACCCGGTGAAAGTACCCCCCAAAATGAAGGCAAAAACAAAAAATAAATTTTTTTAAATGAAGGCAAAATAAAGACATTTTCAATCAAATAAAAACTAACAGAATGCATGATTGACACAGGCTTAAAAAGAAATACTAAAGGGAGTTCTTCAGGCCAAATGAAAATGATCCCAGACAGAAACAAATACAGGAAGAAATGAAGAACAATGAGAAGTAAATATATTGGTAAATCTAAGTGAACACTTGACTAATCAACATTAATAATAATGTTACATGAAATTAAATGTACATAGAATTATTAGGTTATTAAGCATGAAATGTCTGATTTCCTTAAATAGTAAGTTTGACAGTTGATATCTCTGACATTTCACTTTGACACGTTTTTATTGTGAAGGTACATCCTAATTCTTTCAAATGCAGTTTGTCTTGTGATTATCTTTCACATTTTTTTAGAGCAATTTTTGTGAAACCATAGATAAATCAAAAATTCAAATTATTTTCAAGTATGAGTTCCATCATGGAACTAATGCAGTGCAAACAGCTCAAAATGTCAACGAAGTTTTGGGGAAGGATGTGGCTAATGAACGCACATACGTCGATGATTCCAGAAGTTCCATTCTGGTGATTTTAATCTTGAAAATGAGCCACATGGGCAACCTGAGACCAAGGAGGATAATGATGAGCTGAAAGCTGTAGTGGAAGCGAATCCATCTTGACCTACGCATGAATTAGCAGCAAGGTTTGATATTACTATTCCAACAATATTGGACCATTCGAAACAAATCCACAAGGTAAAGAAGCTGGATAGGTGGGTTCCACATGAATTAAACAAGCATCAGAAGAGAAATCGTCTCAAAGCTTGCCTTTCTTTGCCGTCATGACATAAAGGCGAACCACTTCTACACCATATTGTTTCATGTGATGAAAAATGGACTCTTTTTGACAATCACAAGCATTTGGCATAATGGCTGCATAAAGATGAAGTGCTGAAACATGGTCCAAAACCAAATACTCATCAAAAAAAGGTAATGATGTCTGGTGGTCCAGCGCTGGCATTATCCACTACAGCTTCATGAAACCTGGTCAATCTATTACAGCAGATGTCTACTGCAACCTGCAACCAGTTGGATGAAATGATATGGATGCTTGTGATTAAGCAGCTGAGATTGGTCAATAGACAGCCCAATCCTCTTGCAAGATAATGCTCAACCACATGTCACACAAACAACACTGCTCAAACTACAGAAGCTGGACTTGGAAGCTCTCTGTTATCCACCGTGTTCACCAGATCTTGCACCAACTGACTACCACTTCTTTCAGGCTTCAGACCACTTCTTGCATGGAAAAATATTCAATTCTCAACAAGCGTGGAAAACGCCTTTTGTGATTTCATTGTCACTCGCTCTCCAGGCTTCTTCATTGGTGGCATGAACAAGCTACCATTAAGATGGCAAAACTGGTTGTGTAAATTCACACCTGTCGGGTACAATGCACACTATCTGGGTAATGGGCACTGATAACATTGACTCAAACTGTACAAGACATGTAACCAAAACATTTGCACCCCTGTAATATTCTGAAATAAAAGATGGCAAAACTGTGTTGATAGCTTAGGCACATACTTTGATTAATTGCACTGCTACTTGTTTGAGACATAACAAACTATGCTTTTGATTAGAAATCAAACATCTCATATTTAACGACCTAAATAAAATGCATGACAACAAATTCATGCTTTTGTTGGAATTGGTGAAAAGGGGTAAATGAAGTTAAAGTGTCCTACAGTCCTGAAAAGGGGAAAAAAACACTAATTTTTCTTAGCCTCATAAATAAAAATTGCATGTTGAAATCACAAGGATAACCACTAAAAGAAGAATAAAAGAATAAATAACAGGTCAAAAGTTAGAAATTAAAAAATGCTTGGTATATCTAAAAGTACAAAGAGGAAAATAAACATAAAATAGGTGGGACAAATACCAAAGAAACAGTAAGATAGTGCATAAAACCAAATACATTGGTAATTATATTAAATGCAAATAAACCAGTCATCTTGATTAAGCCTCATGATGATCACATAGATATTATTATCCACATTTTACAAAAGTTAGAGAAGTTCAGGCATGGAGAAGCTGAGCAACCTGCCCTAGGTTGTCCAGCTAGCAAGTCATCATACCAGGATTCAAATCCAGCAGCTGCCTCCAGGGCCTAGAATGTTGCCCTCCCAGGTGCTTCCTTCCTCTCCTTCCACCCAGCACTGCGTTAGCTCAGCCCTTCCACAGACTGCACCGAGATTCCTGCAACAAGCTCCTTGTTGGCCTCTCTGGCACCATACTGTTTTCATGGTGACTATTCTAAGGCACAAACTACATCTCTTCCTGGATTCTCATATACTTCAGGACAAATGTAGTCAGCCATAAAAGGTCCCTCTAGATGAGGCCTCTGCCTCCCTGCACTTCCTACATCCCAGGAGTTTCCCCTGCCTGAAATATGAGTTATGCTCCAATGGCCCCTCCTCTGACCCCATAAGGCTCAGCCCCTCTTCCCCATCTCTACTATTATAATTATGACTGGCACCACTCGCTGAGTGCTTTCTCTATGTCAGGCTCTGTGCCGAAGGCTTTTAGGCATCATCCCTCACCATGTTATGATGCAAGCACCAATATTCTCCATCTTCTGGATGGGAAGGTAGACTCAGAATGGTTAATAGATCATCTAAGTGTATCTACTAATTCAGCTAGTATTTACTATGTAATTGCTATTTGCCTGGCACTCTCCTAGGTGCTGGGAAAAGAGTAGTGAACAGAAAAGGCAAACAGGGAGGCCACAGATGAGCTCACATATGCACTAACATAGTTAGGGATAAGTGATGTGCAGAAAATAAAGTAAGACGGAGTAGAGAGTGTGAAGCAGTTGCAATGTTTTAAAGGGGTGGTCAGGGAAGACCCTGATGAGAAGGTGGTATCTGAGTAAAGACATGAAGGAGGTGAAGGAATGAGCATGCAGGCATCTCAGAGAAAAGGGATCCAGGCAGAATGCCTTGAAGGAAGAGCACTGAGTAAGCGGCCTACTCACTGAATGTTACCTGTTAACCACCTTGATCCCCTGACTAGACAGTGAGCTCCTCAGGGCATGGTCCTATCCCCAGCAGCCGGGCACACAGGAAGCAATGCTGAATGAAGGATCTCAGACTTCGACTTTGAGTAGAACAGTAAAGCGGTACCTTCCCCACCACCACCTTTTGTGACCTGGATCCCTGAGGCTGGCATCGTCCTTCCTCAACCCACACTGCACAATCCTGATGCCATCCACTTCACACTCTTGGAGGGGAAAAAACACATCTGACATCCTCATCCCTTGAGTCTCTGGAACTGGATCCACCTACTGTGGGCCTCTATGGAGTCTTCCTAAACAAAGGAAAAGTGCAGGAGAGGCAAGCTGGACTTCGACTAACCACTGTGGTCTCACTCACATCATCTTGCCACTTTCAAGAAAAATGAGGCTGTTGCAAATCCAAAGAACAAGTCAAATTAATGTCAAATCTCTGAAAGCTCTAAGAAATGGGGTACAAGGCCACTGGGTTATGTGGCACAATGAAAAAATTTATCACCATGGGAGAGGAGGACCCTGTCCTCTGTGTAGCAAATGTTGGCAGAGGGTGAAAAGCATAGCTAAGACCAGACCAAACTAAGACTGAATTCCAGAGGGTTCTGCAAGATGTAGATCCAACCCGCCCAGAAAGGAAACCTACCAAAGACCCATGTGGAGATGCCTAAGAAAGAGAACAGGGCTGCAGAGAGGAAAACTGAAACATCTACCTGGGAGGACTCAGGAGCCCCCCTGGGGAAGGGGAAGGGAATACTGGAGGTGGGAGGCAAGCCTCAGCCACATCCTGCTGAGTCAGAGAGGCCCAGAACCACTCATGGGCCACACAGGAGCACGTGGCCCAGGCCAAAGAGCTTTATCATGCCTTTACTTTCTTCAGAAAAGATTTAGAGAGGCACGAAAAGTGCTCAGAGATGTCGACCATTCAAGAATTTGAAAGTAATCTTCCAAATTCTAAGGAGGCAGGCAAAATGATCCTTAAATATTTGCATAACTATTAAATCTACATATTTTATGACATGTCAACACTTTCAGGCATAATGAAGCCCCTTGAATAATCAGTGTACTACACGTTTAAACTCTTTAATAGAAGCTAAAGCAAAATTTTACCAAATTAGAGAGGTTTGTAAGTGCTGTACCTTAGGTATATGGCACGTGGTTCACATTCATCCTCTGTTAGGAACATCATCTCCCTGCCCCAACCCTAAACCACAACCCTGTGCTTTAGGAAAACGCTATCTGCTCTATGATCTGTAGTCAAGTGTCTGGGAACAAATGATGGCTGGTGGTACTCACCTAAATGGAAACTCCTGCTCGCTGACACTGTGCTCCTCAACTCATATTGAATAAGCATCTCCACACTCAGAAGAGACACTAAGAACCTGCAGGCTGGACTTTTAAGATACACTTGATAATGACGATCTTTAGTGCCCCCAAGTGGCCACAAGTGACGTGACAGCCCCGATAGGGACTTCTATCCTGAAGGGTGGAAAAGATAGCTGGAAAAACGTTATCTGAAAAGGATAGTTAAAAACCGAAGATACTAAATATCAGGGGTGAGAGGGCTCAGAAAAGAACAGTCCCCTCCATACGGCTATCTCCTCTCATCACAAGTCTGGTAAAAGAGGGAAAATAATGTGAAATGTTGAAAGACTGTTGGAATTGAGTCAGAATGTGAGTTTTTGTCCAGCTCCATGGCCCATGACAAATTGCCTATCTGTCATGGACAAAGTGGGAGTAATAATCCCTGATCGTGAAAATTATACAAGCATGGATGTGATTTTTTGTTTTCAACTTTTACATTGAGAGTATCTGTATGCATCTTTCTGTAACTTGCTTTTTAAATTTAACACAGCTATTTTAAAGCATTTTGTCTAGATTGATGCAGTACAAATATTATTACTAGTCAACAGGAAAAAGATATTGGCTGCCAAGGGGGAGAAAGGAGGAATGTGGCTTGCAGAGGACATCATGTAATAAATTTATTATATTTTGTTACATTTTCCACTTTCTCTTAATTCCAACTGTAAACTGTATATTCAACTGCTGTTTCAGAAATAAAATGTTTTAAACATAAAAATATAAATTCTGCTTCTTAAAAGTACATACACCTTGAATACTAAAACATACAAATAAATAACAGAAGTCAGTGACACATCTCATGCACTTGTTCTAAAATAATTCAAAATGTATGATACACTTTTCTTTCAGCCTCTAGGAAAGACATCTGCCTTCCATATTACTGTACAACTAAAAAGAAAATGACACAGAAATCACTATCAATGATGTGTGAATAATACCAACGTATTTTGTGTACAGTGATATGACATGCAGCTTTTAAGACAACTATAGAAATTCCCATGTAAAAACTGAAGAGTTCAATCAAGAACTATTTTTGTAATGGGGCCTGAATTCAATTTTAACCAGTGGTGAGAGACACAGTTGGTGAGCAAACCCATATGGAACACAAAGACATATTTGAAAGGCCTTTGAAAGGCCAGAGAACTTCGACTTTGGAAATACTGTAACTGCCTTTCCATTTGGTATAATGACACCACACCATTTAGAATAGCACCTGGGAAATTTCATATTGTATTTTCACGATTGCAACAGTATCACTACTCTGGGTGGCCTTTCTAAAGAAGCATTTCCAACTTGGATTTTTACCTACATCTTTATTCCTTAAAATGTTGAAAACACCAGGTAAATTGTATTTTTTTTTTTTTTTTTGTAGGCAGGATGAAACCACCTGAACGCAGATTATTTCGAAGATGTTGTAGTGCTTTCAGCTCACCACAGATTAAAACTCAATTTTATTTGCCTCCATAGGTAACATACAGTTTCAAGTTTTTGGATGTGTGGTTACTTGATTTTTAAAAATAACATGAAAAAACAACAACAAAGTTTACTCCTCCCCCTCCCCCCAAAAAAGACTTCAAATAAAATGCTTCACATTCATTTTCAAACTAAAAAAGAATTCCTGAAACAACATCCTGGATAAGAACTATAGTAGAGAATAAGCCAAGTAGGAAATTCAGTGGCAGCCTGGGGCTTGCTATTATAATTACCACAAAAAGCTCAAAAGCAGGGACAGGTTTTCCAAGGCTAGAAAGGTGGTTTTCTGTTTTTATCAACATTTTCTAACTCAGAATGACTTCCCTATTCCCACATGCTGGGGCAAAGGCTCTGGGCACGAGCCCCACGGGGCACTCTGCCTGATCCAGCAACCAAGATTACCAATTCCCACCAGACTGGAAAGTGCTAGGCCACTCACAAAATGCTCCAAGCTCCCAAATTGGGCCTTGAGTCAGAAAGGCCCCTTATTTTAAATAGGAGTTTGGTATCAGTAGTTCTCAATTTTTTTTTTTTCCTTTTTTGTGTCTCCAACACAAATGAGGAATCAGAGTCACTCCTAAGGACCTCACAAGGCAGTGATTCTCACCACAATTCTCAGTAAAGGGATGGTGTATCACAGTGGTTCTCAATTCTTGACTGCAAATTGAGACCCAAGAGCTTTAAAATATATGCTAGTTCCTGGGACCTGCCCCTACACTAAATTAGATCAAAAAATTGGAAGTGGGGCCCAGGCACTGTATTTCTAAAAATTCCTTGGATGATTTTAGTGAATGTTGGGCTTCACAATCTCAGACAAGTCAGAGAACATGTGTGAGATTCAAAAAAGCCTCTCAAGTCTGCTATGAAGCCCCCTTCTCCCCAACTGGGAAACACTGGTTTGAAATGAATGTGGGATGGACCTACAACCTAATCCCCTGTACAACACTACCATAAGTTCCATGGGCTTAGCCTGTAACCAGTAGTTGGGAAGTTCTAAAGTTTTCCAAAACAGCTCTAAGTCTCTACAAAAACATTTCAAAATTGTTAGCACTATTTGAAGCCACATTCTTTCCTTGTGACCATAATAGAATCCTAGGAGATATAAAAAATTAAAATCTATAGAAAAATGGCAGGTTATTTGTAGAACAAAATAGTTTAGGAAAGTCTTCAGGCTAAATACAGTATATACACAACAATGTATGTTTGACATATCCAATTCCATTCCTGCTTGCAAAATACTTACTTTTGCACAATCTCCCCAATGATCAAAACAATCAGTGAAGAGAAATATATGCAGAGCAAAACAAGAAATCACATTCATGCTCTTCTACACTAATGATTAAGCCACATTTTAAAAATTACAAATTTAAAAATAGAGCTCTATAATCTAAAAGTTATCTTTTTTTAAAACTTAACATTTAGTGTAGTCTCTCTGTTTCACTTAGTTGCTTGCATAGGTAGTAAGGGCATGCTTTCTGAGTTATGTGGAGGCCATGCAAAATTGTTTTCATTAGTTGGGGAAAAAAATGATTAGTCATGCTCAAAATGCAACTGCAAAAATAAACACTTCGAAAGTTGATCAAAAGGCAGTGTGAGACAATGAGTGGTCATTTAAATAAAAGCATTGCATTTCCCCTCAAAATACGTAGTCAGGTTTAACAATAATGTGCCCTTTATGAAATTAAAGACAAAGACAGCCCGCACAGTAACAGCTTTTTGTGTTTATGATAGGCACTGGTTTTTGTTAGCAAATTTTGCCCTTCTCAACACCAAATAACACAAAGTTCCACGTGCCTCCAGAATATGCGTTTTATTAAAACTGTGCTTATGATTTTGCATACTATCTCAAAAATCCAACCCAGAAACACTAGCTATCTTTGTATCCAATAATTATAATAACCTACATAGGAAACAATTAACTTCAGCTGTTCAGTAATTTCGCAGAATGAAATTTAACATCAGATGCCCGTCTTTTAAAACACATTTATTTGAAGTAAATGAGCTTTGTTCACAGCTCTTTCTCTGCTCCATTTTCCCTAAAGGCTGCTGCTACTGTTCCCTTTACATACTGTTCCTATTTTTTTCATGATAGTTAATTTAGAGGGACGACAATTCCCCCCCCCCATCTCATACAAACATAGATGACCAAATTCTAATGTAAAGTGACTGTGGAATGATTTTCAACCCCTAAATAGTAGAGACAGCTCAGTCTGAAAAAGTGGATGTACGAGTAAAATGTCTCCAAGATGAAGAAGGGCACTTTTGGTTTCCAGACAGAGCAGACTTGCTCAAGAGAACCACAAGTCTTAGCTGATTGGCCAGAACCCATCTGATCTTTTTGTTCAGAACTGTCACTCTATTTGAGACATCACCACATCCCCTGCTTGATCAGCCACGCTCCCAGGGCTCCTTAGCTACAGCAAATTCCTGAAGCTTTCTGCTTTCTGCTTAAAGCACAAAGCAGGCCCTAAATGAATGTTTGCAGAATAAATGAATGATGAAAGAATGACTGCAAAAGCGTGTAAGGCGGCCTCACAGACAATTATAATATCTTACCACACCACAATTACTCCCACCTCCATTGCTATTGGTCCAGCACATCATTACTCTTGGTTAGGCTGCTTTTAGGATGAGAATATATAAAAGAGATGAGAGATGGTCTAAGATGACCAGAGCTTAATGGTTTCTTTGTGTTTCTACATTATCTAAGGGATTACAAAGGCAAGGTGCCAAGGTGTGGGGCCACCTTAAGGAATGATAGCCTCAGTGCACTGCATGTTTACAAGGAATCGAGAATAAAACTTATTTTAAAAAGTAAACAAACATTACGGATGCAGCACTGCTGTTGGTGATTATTTTGTGCCTACTAGGAAATGACTGCTGTAATCAGGCCCACCTGGCTGTCAACCAGAAACCCAGGCCTACCATCCTTAGCAGATGACCTTTAACCCAAAGCACATACATCTTCGCTGCGCCAAGTATCACTTGGAAAATTAAAAAACAAACACCAAGTCCCTAACCCTGCCAAAAAACTGAATGGAACCAAGTAACAATTTTCCCGTAAGGTACCTCACCTCAAAGAGCACCTCCAAACTTTTAGGCAAAATATCCTTTTTTGTGGCTTAAAGTTGTACCTAGTTGTTAGGGATAATGAAATTTTCACTGTTTACCAACCAAGGAAATAGCTTAAAGATGCCTAGACAATACCATAACACTTCCTGATTTTTTTATATTACATCTGAAATAAGGACTAAACTCCACAGCCACACAGTTTATAGATACTGAAATTTTATTTCTAGATCCCATGGAAAATTAAAGGAATTTGTAGAAGGCTTTTTTTAAGACACTAGACATCATGGAAAATCCATTGCTAGAGGACTCAAGAATAAAAATATTTACCATTGTGAAAATTAGACTAGTTTCTATTAATGCTTAACTGACTATAGCCAGAAAAAAAAGTTATTAAAGCCCTTTGTCTAATCAAACTATAATTCTAAGACTGTTTCAGAGCTTCAGATAGGAGACTTCAAATGAGATCTACCTATAAAACAAAGATGAGAGGTTCAAATTAGACAAATACTCAATTCCTGATATCAATGATCTCACATTTGGTACATCTTTTTCAAGAAGTAAAAGCGATACAAGAAAACTAGAGTGGTGGCTAACTACTGATCAGGCCTGTTGGAAGCAATGACAATATCAAAGGCAGCCGCTGCAGTCACGCCGCAGCAGGGGACAGCAGCGCTGCCGTGGGAGACCACTGAAATCTGTACAACAAAATGAGGACACCTAGTGAAGCACTGAGGACAAGACTGAGTGCCATGGCAACAGGCTCACGTTCAATGAATTACATAGAGCACTACGGTAACTCTCACAAGGCTAAAAAGGTAAGTCTTAAATACTGTCAAGGGTCTAAAATTCCAGCTACCCTCAACATAAATGACCTCCAGACTTGCAAGTTACCGGCTAATGCTCAAATTAGCAGCAAAATAAAGTAACCTACTAAAAATATTTCCCAAGAGGTATTCTTGGAAAGAAAAATAAAAGAAAAAGTGGGCAGTGCAGAATTCATAGCTATGCATGCATATGTGTTGTAGTTACTTCATACGCAGCAATACTGAAAAGGGAGATTATAAATGATCTGTGCACCAAGAGTTCAGGAAGAACTTCAAGAGTTTATGACAAAAAAAAAGTTAATATTTAAAAGCACACAAACTTAGCACGCTGTATTTTATGGCAAAGTGACAAATGCTATTCAAAGAGAATTAGGACCGTGACTTTCTTGACATTAAAAAAAATAGAAAAAGAAAAAAAAAGCTAAAAATTCATCAGGACAGTATTGACAGGAGACCTCTAAAAAGCTTGAAAAACTATGTATTTTGCTTATCTGTGAGATTATTGTGAGATTCTACTTTTCCTTGTAAGAAATGCAATTTGCACTGACACAGCCAGATGGAACATACTCCAAATCCTGCTTGTAAGTTCTGGGCATAAGATTAAATCTTAAGCACAAATAAGAAATAAATGAGTCACCAAAAAGCATTATAACTAAGACTAACAAGCAGGATCTGAAGTGCACATGTAATACTTTGTCACACTTCGCTTCAATGTACCATCATGGATTTTTGGCAGTTGGTAATTTCTTTCTTCTCCAAGTTACGAGATGAGGAAACATGAGCATGCAGACACGGGGAAGCATGGAGCTTTCAACCCCTAACAGAAAAAACACACCAGAGACGGAAAATGGTAGAGTTAAGAATCCATTTTTTTCCAGGAATCTGTCAAAGGTGTTAACTCCTCTACTTACTACAGTGCAAAATCCCAACGGCCTTACCTAGTAAATTTAGAAGGAAAAAAAAATTAACTCCTAGTGACTGGCTTTCTGGCTATCCAATGTGCCACCTCTTAGGACATATTCCAAAAGTCAAGACAGGTGATGTACACATACCTCTGCGATATGAAGGTAGTGAAAAGCTTCGTTTCTACCTCCAGAATCTCTATCTGTGGCAGTAGAAAAATGACACAGTCACCCACATGTCACCTCCCTCTTTAACCCATTGACTGATGTGCATCCAGCCTAGACTAGCTGAGTATATACCTGAGAAACATTAGTGTTAAAATATTGCCCTTTACAAAGACTGGTAGATGGGGCCAAAGTGCAGCAAGCAACATTTTTCCCTCCACTGGTTTCATTGTTCGCGTCACAGTTTTTAGAGCTCCTGGTGCCAAGTGACAATCCACAGTAAGGACAAATCCAGCTGAGAAGAAACCCAAGTCAAATAATTCACCCTTCTCTATACTAATGATAGCTTAACTGGTTCACAGGTTTCAAAACCCTCGTGTCCAACGAAAGTCATTAGAGTTCTCTAGAAAGAAATATGTACAATTGCTAAAGGGACCATCCAGGGTATCATCTACAATTATTCCAGTTAGCTTGGTATCAATGCTTTGCCTATGGCTGTTATTTGGTTCAATGGCAGAATAAGGCAACGCTTTTAACAATTTGCAATTGAATTCTCCTCTCTCTCTCTCTCTCTCTCTCTCTCTCACACACACACACAAACACACACGCACGAGCGCACATACACACATCAGGCACATGACCCAAAAAATACAAAACAAAAGCATAGAGGGCTTTGGTGGGTGGGGAGGGCATCTAAATAAATAAACATCTTTACAGGTAAAACACTCAGATTGCAGAAATATCACTGAGGTTTTTGAGAAGGCCGTGCAGAGGTTTGCATGCTAGAAGATAACTTTTTTGAGGATTTCTCAGCAGACTGCCTGCCACTGGGAGATGGGGGAACTCCAGAATCTAGCTGGGAAGACTTGGATTTGCGAGTGGACAGCAGGGAATGTTTAGCAGAAGCAGGGTCCTTGGAGACAAGCTGCTCTTTTCCAGCTGCATTTGCATTTGGCTGCTGGGAACCTGGAGGCTGGTGGCCTTTCTCTGCCTTGTCATCCACAGCATTCTTACAGACCGACTTGACAGAGCTCCCGCTAGCCTTTCTAGAGAGCAAGGTTGTCTTGCCAAGATCAGTCGACCGCCGGGTTTCCTTCTGTCTCAAGGCTGACTTGAAGAAGGACAGCCCCTTGTCCTCAGACTTGCTGTCCCTCTTCAGACCCGACCTCATGGTCGTGCTGGGAGAGCGCAGGCTGGCCATGGAGGAGCTCCTGACGTGTTTCCCGTCCCCTCTGCCCTCTCCAGCTCTGGCCTGGCTCACCCTAGGGGAGTTGGGTTTGGAGGTGGAGGTGATGCTAGCTCTGTCGGAACCCAGGCTTTGTCTAGAGCCCTCTCTGCTTAAGCTCCAGTCTGAAGTCCTGCTTTTCCCAGGAGGGAAGGGGCTCCTCGTGGCAGTGCCCGAGGCTTTTTTGGCAGATGTGGACGAAGCAGTGTAAGTGAGGGCAGGAGCTGACTTCTGCTTCTGTGGTGAAGGAGATGACACAGAGTCCTGGGATTTGGGTGATGACTCCTTTTTGGATTGGGCAAGGGCAGGGGATGAATGCCTTCCACTGGCCCTGGAAGAAGAATCTGCTTTGCTTCGAGAGCGGGAAGGCTTTAGAGAAACTTTTACAGGAAGAGGAGAAGAAGGAGATGTACTTGAAAGAGACGATTCTTGGCTTGCCAAGGCTGGTCTCCCCTTCCGCAAGCTTTTATCTGGCTCACTACCACCTTTGGAACTGGGGGATCTCTTGGTTGTACTCTCTGGTTTCTTTTTGAGTGAGCCCGGGCGGCTCGGGGGTTTCGCCTCTTTGACTGGAGAGCTGTCTACAGAATCGCTCTGATCTACATAAGCAATCTGGTTATTGTTATCAAATGGATCAGAGACGGGAGGCAAGTGATCCCCTTGTGCTGAGTGTTTGCTCTGAGTATCTGCAACACTGGAGTTCAATTTGCAGGTGTCCGATTCATCTCTGAACACACCTTCCATGACAGCCAGAGGGGCCCGGCCCACAGACTTGTGCTCACGACGACTGTGGCTATCACTTGGTTCCTGGTAACTGCTAGAAAGGTTCCTCAAGCTACCAAAGCAAGAGATGGAGACCTTGTCATCCACCGCCTCCCCGATCTTCTCCAGCGTGGAGGCAGAGCTGTGAATTGGAGAGTCCCCCGAGAATCGGGATGGAGAATTGGAGCGCATCTGCAGCTTAGCAGACAGGGACCAGGAAGGTCTCATGCAATTTTCATTGACGGCCAAGGGGCTGGTGACGGAAGATCTGGATGACAAGCTCTGACGCTGGACACTTCTTACAAATGGTCGAGTTGAAAAGCCTCCTGAACACGGCAAAGAGAATACCATTAAGCTAAACCAACAAAACATTCTAGTAGTATCCTGAGATACTGAAGATACAACAAAGGTAAGCCATGGAATGACAGGAGCATGACCTTCAGTGCCAGCCCATCTGGGGTCAAGGAGCACCTGTGCGGCTACAACTTCTCTGAGCCCAGTTCCCTTTAAAACAGGGACATTCTAACTCAGAGATCAACAAACTATTCTCTTTACCTCCTTCCTCTACATCAGGACTCAACATACTTTTCCTGCAAAGGGCCAGAGAGTAAATATGTTAGGCTCTGCGGGCCAACCACTCTACTCTGCCGCTGTAGCATGAAAGCAATCACAGGTGACTCAGAAACAAATGGGCACAGCTGCAGTCCAAGAAAACCTTATTTATGAAAAAGGCAGTGGGCTGTATTTGGCCTGTGGGCTATGCTTTGCTGACCCCTGGTCTAACTCACAGGGCTACTGTGAGAACTAAATAAAATCTTAAAAGTCCTGTGCCCAACAGGGCACCTAGCACTCCACCAATGCTCACTAAACATGAGCTATTGATCCAGCTTCTTCACCTTACTGAAGGACATCTCAGGCTCACAAAAGTGAAGTCCTTGACTGAGATTACACAAATAATTAAAGGCAGAGCTAATATCAGAACCCACAGCCCCCTGACCTCCACTCAGTACCACATGTAAGTTGGCCCGTAAGTGTTGACTATAAAAGTGGATCAGTGGGAAGAACTAGAGAGACCTAGATACAGTACATTCATATCCTGAGTGACTTAAAACTTCCAAAGAAACTATTCTAAATTAAATTCCATATATACTTGATACTGTAGCTATGGTATTTATAAAATGCTGTCTAAGATCCTTAGAGATAGGCTCTGTTCTGTGGGCACCACTCAGCACCATTATATGATGATCATGATGCTGGAGAGGATATTGATTTCACCAACTGCACTGTTTAAAAATAGATCGGGGCAAACCATATCTAGGCTTATTGTTAAAATGACAGTGAAGTCTAAGTTTGAAGTCTGTGTTGAAAATAACCTCTACCTAAACAAGCAAAGGTTCATCTAGTCAGTTTTTTATAAAATGCGAGGAGCTAGGAGAATAGCAATTATATTCCAACAGTCTTATTTTACACATAGAGCAACAAGCCAGAAGAGGTCGCAGAACCAGAGTTGTAGTGCAGATCTCCTCATCTGGCATTCTCCTTCCAATCTCCTGCAATTCTAACTCCATTTCGTTTTCCCAGCATTATCCATCACTGCTAGAAGCAGATTACAGCAATCGAAATGCTGGCCCCAGAGTGAGACTTGTTGAAAGATGAGTCACTCTGCTCATTATAGAAGCTGAGCTCACTCTCTCCTCCTTCCAGCTACCCGTACTTTGGCTGCCTGATCCTTCCCACACCACCTGGGGTCCCTGTCAGAACTAAGGTCTGTCCTGCCATTATGCAGGTGCTTAAGTGAAAGTTTAAAAGAAAAAAAGGCAGAGTTCAATTTTTATCAGATTTTCAAAGTTTTTATATTATGACTCTGTTCAGAATTCTTAACAACTACCTCTACGCAAAGGCAACAGTTTTTGTTCTAGATGTTTCTGTACTAAACAGAGCATGCCACAACTGCCTCCACAGAGAGCAGCATGGTGGAAAGGCGAGACCACCAGGCCTGGGGCAAAGCACAAGCTCTCTGAGTCCCTTGCTGCTATTCTGAGCATTTAAAAAAGCACTCTGAATAAGTTAAAGCTCCAGCCTCCACACTGGGCCTTAAGAGTGGAAAATAATGAAGTGGGAGGAGCAAGTCCTGGGTCACAGAGGAAAAGCAAATGACTCTGTTTACATAAAATGTTACTTCTTAGGATTGTAACCTGAAGCTATGCAGCGCCACTCTCTGGAACTGTCTTTGAGTTTTCCTGCAATGTCCTTGGGTCTTAGTTCCTAAACCTGAGGGACCCTTTGCTGTGTCTGTGAGTTACCATTTTGGAAATCTGTCACCAAAGACCACACCCACCGTCATCTTCACTCCTTTCCCCAGCCATCTCCACGGACTCTGAGAGCGAGGCCAGGGAGGTGCGTCTGGAGGAAGCTGCAGAGGTCACGCTGGCTGGCTTGCTCCCTGGGAGCCGGCTCACCCAGTGTTCACACAAGGAAGAACTCGTTGAGCCTGCCAAGGAAGAAGTAGGGATGAAGGTCAGGCCAGGGTCCCGTGGCCAGCCTATGCTGCACACACCCTCGTGAAGGTGCTGTGAGCTGAGCTGGGGTGACTGACGTCTTCACTCCGAGACTGGCATTAACTCCCAGCCCCCATGTGGTGTCATGTCTACTTGAACATCCTCAGTTAAGATGAAAAAATGGAAGGCAGACTCCCACACATGTGGTACTTGTAGTAATAAAATGCAAGTACAGAGATGAATACTTCATAATGCAAAATCTGAGTCCTACGAACTGGCAAGAGAGGATAAGCACAGTGGCTCACTCCTATAATCCTAGCACTTTGGGAGGCCAAGGCAGGAGGACTGCTTGAGCCCAGGAGTTGGGAGACCAGCCTGAGCAACATAGCAAGAACTTATCTCTACAAAAAATAGAAAAATTAGCTGGCGTGGTGTCTCACGCCTGTAGTCTCAGCTACTTGGGAAGCTGAGGCAAGAGGATCGCTTGAGCCCAGGAGTTTGAGGTTGCAGCGGGCTATGATGATGCCACTGCACTGCATCTGGGTGACAGTGCAAAAGCTTGCCTCAAAAAAAGAATTACAAGAATTGGCAAGAGAATGGAATAGACAATCATCCATATATTCATTCTACAAACATTTATCAAGCACCTACGTGCCAGGCGCTGTTCTAAACACTTGCAGTAATATTTCTGACAAACAGAAGAGAGCGACAGTGTACTTTCTCTTAGCCTGTTTTGTAGACATTTTTAACCATTTTCATAATATTAATAATACATATATGTACACACGGCTTTAGGTCAATCTGTCCTGTTTCTGGGATGGCCTTATATATTTAACAGGGCAACAGAAACTGCTCTTGAAATTGAGTACATGAAGCACCATGTCAAGTAGACCTCAAGACGGTGTCGCTTCTGAGAATATCCCAGACTCAAGCAAGCACTGAGGGAAGGCGTAGTATCATTAAAGTCCCCACTCTCTCTTGAGTGAGTGACTACCTACACGCTGGATGGGGTTTCCTGCTGAAGAAATGCTTCCATTTAGCTGCTTTGAACTCACCCCTTCCAAGCTTTGAGAGGAGCAGGGATTAATATTCGCTAACCTGATCACACATTACCATGCTTCCGTCCTCTGTCATATTCTCTTAAAGTCGAACTCTACGTTAAGAAGCATGCATCTCTTTCTTTGGATTAGGTGTGGCTGCATCCACAGCATGTGTGGGTACTGGTTCCTGTGTTTATTAAACACAACAGGCCAGATTCCATCAGGCTGAACCCAAGCTATCGAATACTTCCCCTAATAGAATAGGCCAATCTTCTGATTGGAACAATGGACTATTTCTAGTAGTGGTACATTACCTTTTACAAAATGCTTTCACATACATTTGCCTAACTGGATCCCATAATGACCCCATGAGGTAGGTACTATCGTGACATCCATATTATAGATGGTAACTTCATGGCTCAGATGGGCCTTGCTCCAGGATAACCCCAGGGAAAGACATCAGGGTAGCGTGCCATGCTGCTTTTCAGCTCACTTGTGCATTTATTCTGCAAGTAAACCTCAACAGCTTTCTCTGAGCCAGGTCCTACCTCCACCCCCACATGAACTCTGCTGGTCCACAGCTGCTCTCACACTCCACCATTTCCTGGATTGTAATCATTTTGGTTTCCAGGTTAAACGGAAAAGTGAGAATTAATCTGAGTAAACTGACAGAGTCATGAGACCTGCTGGAGAGGTCCTCTGGACCATTAATTATAATCTTCTGCTCTGGAAAGAAACTGCCCAAGAACTAGAGTCAGCCTCACCTGCCACTGAGCTGTTGGCCGACCATGACGGTATGGCTGTCCGCCTCTGGTAGAAGAGGATGTAGGCCGTCTGCGTGCAGACCTCATCTTCCGACAGCTGCTGCACATCGCTGTCATCGAAGCAATACCAGAGGCCATCCACAGAGTTCTTACAGTAGGCTGCCAAAAAGAGCCCACCATTAGTATCGAGGGAGGCTGAACCTACCATTCCATTCCACCCTCAGACACCATCTCTTTGGTTCATATAACTAATTCAAGAACTTTTTAAGGCTGCGTGTAGTCACATAGGAAGAGATTTTTAAAAAATCCCAAATTCCATATCATACTCAGCCAAAATGTTTCAAGAAATTCCAAACTATTCCAAGTAAATGCAGTTCTATTTTCATCTTAGAAAACACAATATACTTAAACCAGTGGGTCTCAACCAGGGACAATTTTGCCCTACAGGGGACATCTGGCAATGAATGGAGACTTTTTTTTATTGTCACAACCAGGGAGTGTGGGGTGGAGAGTGCTACTGTCATCTAGTGGGTAGAGCCCAGGGATGCTGCTAAACATTCTACAATACACAGGACAGCACCCCACAACACAGAATCATCCAGCCAAAATGTCAACAGTGCCAAGGTTAAGAAACCCTGATTTAAGCATGTTGTAACACTTTAGGATCTATTAGAGACCGAAAATAGTATGAATAGAAATAACAATATTAATGATAGCAGCAGCTAATGTTTGTTTAATGCCTATTATGTGCCAAGCATCTCCTTCAATCCTGAGATTTGTTCAATTATTACTCCCAATTTTCAGAGGCTGAAAAAGATTAACCAGTTTGTCTAAGGCCATGTGGATGGTGAATAGCAGAGGCCAGCTCATTTCGAGTTTATCTAGCCCTTGAGCTTGCACTTAAACCCCTACCCTAACCTGCTTCCCTCAGGGGAAACAAAGCTCCATGGAAGTTCCCTGGTAAACTGAGGACAGAGGAGCTCAGGAACGCATGAGGCCCTCTCTCCAGTTCAAATTCTAAGCCTCAGCTAGAAATAAAGAGCATTCAAGTTCCAGCAAGAGCAGACAAAAGAATTCATGAAGCCAAGTTACACTGTAAGAATATATCAAGGGGTGTTATAAGGTTGATGGAGAAAGGTACGTTTTTATCATTTTCTAAAAATACCCATTTATTGGGGTGAGAATGAATGAGTGCTAGAATATTTAGCTGAATGCTGGAATGGACTTGGCATGACCCCAGAGACAGGGCATATAAGGTCCTGACAGCCATCAGTAGTAACTCCCTCAATAGGCCATAACTCCTTTTGCAAGTATGGAACCTTAGGCAATCAAAGGGACTCAGGCAAGGAAGGGCTGCACCAGACAGGTCCTCCAAAAGAGCAGAATTATAAGCTATGAGTTAAGAGGGGGAGGTCATTTGAAGCCGAGAAGTCACCAGAATTGGAAAGGGAGAGAAGTGAGGCTGGAAGCAACAAATGGAGCTATAAAAAAAAAAAATTGAACTGGTTGGCCAATGGTGTCAGGCCAGGCTTGATGTACAAATGACCCAGCTGGTGATGTAGCTGCTATTCTGAAGTGGAGAGTGGGAGCAGAGCTGTGAGGGGGAACACGCCCAGGGCAAGGTGACAACCTAGCACTAGTATCAGCCTGTTTCTCTTCAGGATGGTCTGTTCTCAGTCACAATGTGGAAACTAAGGCAGCATAGTAACTCATTAATGGGTAGACTACATGTATTTACAAAATAATTCTACTTGCCTTTCTTCCTAGCACTATTTTCTGAAGTGTTTTCTGGGCCAGTGCTACTCGAATTGTGGCTCACAGACTGAAGCCAGCTCACAACAGGAAGCACCAAATTGGAGATAATCACTTAAAAACTTTTATAGCAATCTGATACTGCTGCAAAATTTTTACTGTATTTTTACAAAAATATTGGTTCATGAAGGATTAGAAATTTTTAAAGTAGAAGAAAACAAGTTCTTTATCACAGATAGTACGAGAAGCACTGCTCTAGAATCTTTACACAAGTTAGCCGTACATATACCATGAGATTATAGCTAGCACTAGTGCAAAATGAAGAACACATCAAAATAAACGTTCCAAACGAAAACTTAAAAACAGAGTATCTTCAATTCACCAATGCTGAGTATTTAAAATGTTCTCTAAACCAAGACTCTAAACATTTTACATACCAGAAAAGCAGTGGTATGGCCTAAGCATGAGAAAGGGGAAATGATTCAGAAAATATCTGAGCACCTCCCAGGTAACAGGTCCCATGCGGTAGGCACGATCCCCTCTCGCTCGCTAATGGGGTAGCCAAGTTATAGTAAGGCTACCTGCCTAAGGTCATAGAACTAGGAGAATGGATCTGGCTTCTAACCCAAACTCCTTTTACTAAAGGGTACTGTCTCCAAAGTAGTTGAGGGTTTTCAGGCATTTTCCAAAATCTTTTCTATATAAAGAACATCATGATATGCTAAAATCTAGCACTGTCCTACTTTTCTCAACAATTTCTTGCTGGAAACTACATAACAAGCCAGTCCATATTTTCGTGAGAAACAGTGTTACAAATGGTAACCTGAAGCTGAAGCAGGGACGCTGGCAAAGGCATTCACTATACCAGGTGATTAGTGAAATTAAGTTATTTCTAAGTCCCTTTCCATTCTAAGAGTCCGTGAGTATGTAATTCCATGACTCGGTATCAAAGAACACAGATATGACTAGAATGCCACAAAAGCAAAAATCCGGCTAGACACACAATATTTACACAAGTGGCCCCCATAAAATATAAAATATGTAAGCCACCAAATAAAATATTATCATTTAGATTTGGACAAACCAAAGTACAAGGTAAAATACATTTAAACAATTAAATTTTGTCTTCTATGACCTTAGGGCACCTTTTAAACTTCTCTATCTTCTTTTTCTCCTTGAAAGTGCTTCCGGGGACAAGCAGAGGCAATCCAAACCATTCCAGTATGAGATGCACTCAAAGTTGGGATCATTCCTCTCACAAATAATTGCTGCCTGCAGCATCTAAATAGTTAAAGAACTTGAACTAAAACAGTTTCTAGAATAAAAGATCATCGTATCCAGTCATCTTCCCCGACTCCCTGCTCTCCTGAGAGGGAACAGCACAGGCTGGGGAGTGAGTGTGCAGAGGCTGGGAAGGCCGACAGCCTCCATGACCTTGCTGATGGGGAGGGAGGTTTGGGGCCAACTGCTGGAAAAGAGTCCCAGGGATTTCACAACAACTGGCAGAGCCCACTCACCCCGCACCCCCACCTATATGTTTATCACTGTATCGATCAGTGATCAGCACTAGCTCTCTAGGGTCTTACAGAAACCACTGAATTAATGAAGAAAAACATCCTGGGAAGCAGACGTGTGTAATACATTGAGTGTGAAGGATACAGAAATCCAAGTCCTGACCACCCACACAGATAACCAAATTAATAGTGTTACCCTCATATCCACCACCATGTAAATAGATAAAGCCCTAAAATCTGCCTGGCCTCCAAAAGGTTCATGCATGCCTTTAACCCAATAATTCCTTTTCTTAGACTCAATCTCAAGGAAATTAACCGAATTAAAATTTAGAAAAAGTGAATATGCACAAAGATATTCAACAGTGTTACATTAAAAGTTAAAAACCAGAAACAATGTAGATGTCCAACAATGGGGAATGGTTGAGGTCTATCAACAGAATATTTTGTGGTCATTAAAACAGTGTTTATAAAAATTAAGGGCCAACATCAAAATACTTACGTTACAATACTAAGTGTGAAGCTTGGGACATAGATGCATACACATGCTACTCATTCCTCACTGCGCTACTCTGATTCTGAATTTTTTACCTGTACACCCACCCGTTGGTCCATCAGGTACTGGAGTGCAGACAGCAGGTTACTAATCCCAAAGCTTCTCCTGCCCCTCCAGCACACTTTGACCCCTCTTCTCCTCTGGTCCCGGCCTCTACACACTGGCCACACTTCCACCACAGAATCTATTATATGTCACTCCTCCTTCTAAATTGTATTTGTACCTACATCTCTGCCTACTTGATTACACTCCCAGAAGATAGAGGTTGAGAACTATTCATCTCTGATGTCATAGAGCCCAGTGTAAGCTAGAGATGAGGTGTTCAATAAATGTTCACCTAAACAAAACACACGAATATAATCACCATAGTGCAAAATAATGGCAAAAACTTACAGATGTCAAAATGTTACCTACATATTTAATACAATGGAACATCATTCAGCCTTAAAAAGGAAGGACATTTTGACACATGCTACAACATGGATGAACCTTAAAGACATTATGCTAAGTGAAATAAACCAGTCACAAAAGAACAAATACTGAATGATTCCATTTATAAGAGGTACCTAGTGCGGTCAATTTCATACAGACAGAAAGTAGAAAGGTGGTAGCCAGGGGCTAGTGGGTGGGGAAAATGGAGAGTTAGTGTTTTAATAGGTCTACAGTTTCCATCTGGGAAGATGAAAAAAGTTGTGCAGATGGAGAGTGATGAGGGTTGCACAACAATGTGAATACACTTAATGCCACTGAACTGTATACTTAAAAATGGTAAATTTTGTTAGCGTATTTTATCACAACTTTTTAAAATGTTATCAATGGCTATCTTTGCATGATAAGCTTATAGGTGATGTTATTCTTTCCACCTCTAGCCTCTAAATTTCATATGATGAACATAGTTACTTTTATAAATGAAAAAGTGGCCAGGCATGGTGGCTCATGTCTAGCATGAGCACTTTAGGAAACCAAGGTGGGAGGACTGCTTGAAGTCAGGAGTTTGAGGTTGCAGTGAGCCTTAAATGAAAAAGTATATTTAACCTTAAAACAGAAAGAAAAACCCTTCCAAGTCACTGTAAAGACACTATAAAAGTGCTTCCACAAGCCGGGTGCAATGGTGCTTGCCTATCTACCAGCTACTTGGGACACTGTGACAGGAAGATCACTTGAGCCCAGGATTTTGAAGATGTAGTGAGCTATGACCAAACCAGTCAATAGCTACTGCACTGCAGCCTGGGCAACATAGCAAGACCCAATTTCTTAAGGTAAAAAAGGGGGGTTCACAATCTTTCCAAATCAGGGAGAAGTTAGAACCTCAAAAAAGTAGACAGTGCAATTTAGGTAAACAAAGAATGAATCCTCAGTTGACCAGACAATGTTATCTGCACATACCATTCCCCAGTCAGATAACCGCTGGATAATCCAACTCAGGAAAAAAAAGGAAACATTTTAGTTTATTTGCTCTTGGACAGAGATCCAGAGGATGGAAACTGCCCTCACAGTGGGCACACTGTCTCTTGGAAGGGCAAGTGAGGCTCTAAAGCCAAGTCACTCTGTCACAAGCAAACCCATCTGAAGGACTCGCCAGCACAGACACGCGGCCTCTCGCACTGCAGACCTGTGTAGTGCCCCCCTTGCATGGTGCCATGATGATTGCACACAGCATACAGGTCATAGATGTAGTCCTCAGGGTCCCTTCCAAGTCCATAGGGCCGTCTCCACGGGGACCAATGGGATGGCAAACTCCAGCTGCTCTGGCTTCTCTTAACCACATGAGGTGTCATGTCCAGGCCAGTCAAGGGGAACTTAACCATGTTCTGAAGTTTCATACGCCTGTCTCCTTCCTGTTGCAAGAAAAAAACAAGTTCTGATGATATTTTAATGCAAACAGAGGGCAGATCAGTTTAGGGTGGAATGTGGATCCTATCAGATAAAGTGGTTTGAGTTACCTATCTGATGTTTCCCAAGACACATAACAAAACAGGGAAACCGACAAATAGTTTTAACTATCTACAGGTACAGGTTTCAGCATCATGAAAAGTGGAACCAGTGAGGAACTACATAAAGGGGATAAATGAGCCTGAGTCTCCATTTCCTTGTTTATTAAAGGGTTTTTAGGCTTTTGACTTACAAAAATGACAATTTCAGGTGATTCATCCCGATACGTCTATCACAAGAGGCATGAAAATTAATGAAGTGCCAACTATGTGAAGGGCAAACCACAGTGCCTGGCACAGAAAAGCCATTCAACAAGCAGTGGCCCTTTACGCCCAACTCCCCCAACAAATACATTAAAAGTTAACACTGACTTAGCTTAACATATTCATCTATATGATAATCTTGGCCAATTGGTACTTTCCATTAAACCCATAGGAAAATCCTTTCACATCCAACTATCAGTTGAATAGATATTTACTGAATGTTTCCCGTGTCCTCGGGAACTTTAAAAAATTAATCAGGCATGGATATGCCCACCCCGAGGAGCTATGCAGGGATCTATTAAAGAAAGAAAAATGTTCATAAAAGAAGAGGAGGATGGGTTGTGAATGGTCAGAAAGGCCAGGCTGAAGAATTTGGATATTATTCTTATAGCTAAGGGGAAGCACTGAGGCTTTAATGGTAGAGGTGATGCCACCAGAGTTGTGGGTGAAGAACTGTATAAGCAGTGCATAAAACATGTTAGAAAGGGGAGAGCAATGGAGGTTAAGAAATCAATTAAAGGACACTGCAATTGCAACCAGCTGAAAAGCAACAAAAAGTCTGAACTGGCAGGGTGACAGCAAGAATGGAGAGGAGGCGGCAATGAAGAGGCACAACTAAGTTGAGGAAGTGACTGCCTAGATGAGAGGGACAGTCAAAGACCACACTGTAGGTTTGAGTCTGGGTTGCTGGAAAGATGACGCTGTGCCTTCCAAAGAAACAGAACGCAAAGGACATCAGTCTGCATCAGGGGAAGGAGAGAGAGAAGGCTGGGATCCAAACCCTCAACCACCTTTCCACCTTCCAGATCCCAAAGGAAGTACACAGGGGAAGGCCAATACCCACTCTTCACTACAGTCAGAGCTGAACCCCAAACCTCTGTGTAAAAGTCCTGGCCCTGGGGATTGTGTGTGTCAACGCTGACACCTCTGTTTCCTCTACAAGTCCTGAATATCTCTTGAATCTATTCGCATCTCCCCATCTCCACTGCCACAGCCCTGTTCCAAGCCATTAGCAGCCCACCCCAGATGACTGCAATGGCCTCCCTCAAGACTCCCTGTCTTCATTCTTGTAGCCTCTAATCTGGTCTTCACATAACAGTCAGAATGGTCTTTTCAAAATGCCTACTGGGTAGTGCTGCTTTTCTGCTTAAAACCTTTCATTGGAATCCTACTCTGTTACAAGGGTCTGCTTGGACAACCAGCCTCCGCCATCTCTTCCACCTCAATTCCCACCACTATCCCACCCTCTGGAGCACCAGCCCTGCTGGCCCACTTTCAGCTGCTTGCACGTGCTATGCTCCCTCAGGCCACCAGGCTTTGCACACGCTGCTCCCTCTGCCATTCCATGCATGCATCCCTGCTCCCACCACACCTGGGAAGAGCCTACTCATCTTTCAGTACAAACCTTCCTAACATCAGGCCTCGCAGACTCTGCCAACGTTTACTTCCCATTTACCTCTCTTACAACAGGGCTGTCTAGGACAATCCTAACCTCAGGGAATAGACAGCCTTTTTGGAAAAACTGACTCACAAAGTAATACAACTCAAAGCAGACTTTCTTTGTGTATATTTATGATTCATCTTCCCCAACTATACAACAGCTCCTTGGGAGCAGGACAACACTCATTAATTACATTAGATAGAAATAGAATCTACCTCCCCCAGAAAGGATCTCTACTTACTTTTTTTTTTAATCCCAAAGTACCATACTAAAATTTAGGCACAACATTTACAAATCTAACGCAAACCTTCAGGAACAAAGGCAACATGAACTAAAATGTTTATAATTTAAAGGGTCACAGGATGGTCGAATTTTGCTTTGGAAGAACAAAATGCAACCTCAAATATAGGGGCAAATGGGTGTCTGTAACATACACAGACAGGAGTCAATCAAACAGGGACACCAAAGAACTCCACCTAGCTCATCAGCAGAGGGCATAAGAAACCTAGTCATGGCTGTTTTTTTCCTATTACAGAGGATTTCCTTACCTGTCGAAATCTCTTTAGATGTATAATAAGCACATCGGGCAGAGTCCACAGGCTTAGTGTAATGCTCCCCTGCTGCAGCTGCTTACAGTGTGGGCAACGCCAGGCATCATCTGGGGCAAGCTGAAAACAAAAAGCATGACTTCCATGAAGCACCATTCAAGGCAAGACCTTGTTAAGGGAGACAGCCAGATTAATTTCTCAGCCAGGGCATGGTACAACTCAGAATCTCTACGGAAACTGCATATGATGGCAGTCAATGGAATTGCACAATTGAAGAGGCCAGAGAAGTCACCAAATTCTAAATAGATTTTGGTTTACTGAATAGATTATGCCTCAAAGAGGGGTGGCTAAATTGGTAAATATTGTATAAAGGATGTTAGATGTCACAGAAGCAGAGACTCAGCATACCCCCAAACCCCCAAACGCAACTTGTCATCTTTCCATCAACATGGCTTTCTCCTCCTCCTATTTGTCCTACCTCAGCAAATACCACCACCACCCACCAAAGGCAGAACACAGAGGGTTACCCCAAACCCCCAACCCTTCCCTCTTCCTCCTGCTCCACATCCATCCAAAGTAAATCTCTCTGCCGCTTCTCCCACCTATCTCCACCTCTCCATGCCCACAAACACCACCTTAATTCAGAGTCCTCATGCCGTCTCTCCCCTGGACTTCTTCGAGTCTCCTAATTGTTCTCTTCCCCAAGCACTAGACTGCTCTAAACAGTCCTTCCCCTCCTGCTATCAACAAGAACTTTCTAAATGTCAATCTAAGGTCCCAAATCCACATACATCATCTCTGCAGGGAAAGATTTCAAGATGGGGACATGTCAGAGGTGTTGAAAGGTGAGAGATTTAAACTACTCTGGAGTTCAGAGGGTACATTGGATCTGGGATTGTCAACATGATGAGGTAAGGGAAGCCCTGGGAAAGGATGACAATGCCCATCAAGATGGGAGAGAAAGGAGCCACAGACAGGAACTTGGGCAATGCCTATTTTTAAGGGAAATAGCAAAACTGAAAACCCAGCAGAGCCTGAGGATGCACAGTCAGAAAAACAGGCAAATCTGAAGGCTTCCCTTTGTGGCAAGATGGGGTGGTCATGAGGACCACCATCCTCCACAGAGGTCAAACAAAGACTAAGCAAAGGCCACTGAACTAAGCAAGGTGGGGACACCGAGCACTTCAGAGAGCAACGTCCAAAATGCAAGTCAGACAGACAAGCGCAGTTTTGGAATGAATGAGTGAAAGGAGTTGAAAGCACTAATGGCAAATTTAGGCAGAAAAGAAGAGAAAGACTGGTATGGTAACTTGGAAGGGAAGCAGAACTGAGGGAATGTTTTTCATGACAAAGAGACTCAATTCTGTTTGTCAGAAAGATGGGGAGGGACAGAGTTTGGGTGGGTGGGAGTGAATCAGAAAGTCAGGCTGGAACAGCCTTGTCATCTGGCAAGTCGACCTCTCTGTAACATTTTAATATTCTACCTATGTGGCCATCCTGCCAGGTGCTTGCAGTAAAGAAACAGGTTTTCCTTTGTTTAAATTCCAGTGTATTACAAAAGAATACTTTTATAAAATATAATAAGAATGTCATGATAATGTCTAATAGCTATGATGATTCTAAAACACTTCTCTGATTTCTATATTGATCTCACTGTAAACTGCTACAAAGAGCCAGCAAACCTGCAGACCACACTTAGGCATCACTGGCAGAGCTGACTCCGCCTCACAAGTGAAAGGGGCTACCTCAGCAGGCATCTATTCCACTTTCAGATGGTCTGGTGCAAAGTTCTTCCTCATACGAAGACACAATCACTCTTCTTATAATTTCTAATCTTTAAATTCTGCTTTTTACATAACATTAAGTCCAACTCCTCTCATCCACAAGACAGTCCTTCAAGTGCCTCAAAATAACTATCAGATCCCCAGTTAAGGCCTCCTGTGTCAAAACACACTCAGCCTCATCATGACTTCCAGATGCACCATCCCTACCAACTTTCTCTGGATGTGTCCCAGTCGGCTGTTCTCTTAACAGGGAGCATTTAGAGCAATGAGAAGAGCAGCTCTATCACCATCAGAGTCCTGGACAGTTTCTAAATCACCCATAAGGCAGCATGACAGTGGCTGACGCCCACCTGGCTGTGCTGATCAACGCTGAAGTCACAGACCCCAAAGTTACTGTCACACAGCCTGCTAAGTCCCACCTTCTCCTCTTCTGTATTTGCACTATTATCTTGGGGCCCAATACCGAACTTAACAAGTACTGCTCACTCATTCCAGTACATATTTATTGAACACTTTCTATGTACCAGGCACTGCTCTAGATACTAGGATTATTTAGTGACCAAGACAGATGGAGCATCTGCTCTCATGGAGCTTATGCTGTCTTAACCTCTCTCCATTACCTCCTGTGCTCCAGACACACTGCCCTCATTTCTGTGTTTCAACCACACGACTGCTCTTTTTAGCAGTTTACAGTGAGATCAGTACAGAAATCACAGAAGCGTTTTAGAAATAATCATAGCTATTAGACATTGTCATGACATTCTTACTGTATTTTATAAAAGTGTTCTTTTGTAATACACTGGAACTTAAACAACCAAAAACCTGCTTATTTATTATAAGGTCCTTCCTACCCCAGGACATTTGCTTCTTTTATTTACTTGTTTACCGGCTATAGACTGTAACAACATGAGGGCAAAAACACTGCCTGTTTTGGTCCTTACTATATCCCCAGTAGTGCAGTACCTAGCACATAGTAAGCACTCAACAAACATCTAGTGAATGAATTAACCCCTATAAAATGTGTTTTGCTAGCATTCTCGATCAGTGAGATGTTTTATAGAATACCAATGCTGTCATCTAGTAGATTTGCTCACCTCTAAGCTTTGTGCCATTCTCAAATACCTCCCAAGTCAATTTTCTTTTTAAAAAGCTAAATAGGACAAGGTGCCAAACAAAGTCTGCAATCAACCACTTCCGAAGCCAACTACTTTAAAATTGAGCCCAAAACCGAAAAAAACAAAAAACAAAAAATCGCCCATGTATTATGAAAAACTACTGTTAAAGGAACAAGCTGTGAACAGCTTGGGAAAAAGACGACTCAGTGAGAATATGAAAGCTATTTTCAAATATTTGAAGGATAAGCAAATAGAAGAAAATTAGGACGTCTGAGTCTTAATAAATTCAAGAGAGAGAACACCTGTTGGTCACAGTAACCAGAGGACATATTCCAGGTTAATTTCCGTCACCATCAGAGCTATCCAAAGAGAAAGTGGTGTGTCAAAAGTCTTGAGTAGGCAAACACCTCGTAACAGAAGATGTTTAAACAGAGGCTGAACAATCACCTATTTGAAATTAGGTAGAAGAACCCTATCGTTAGAACAAAGGAGTTTCACAGTCCCCTCCAATCCTGAAATTGCATGATTCTCTATAAAGAGTGGAGAGTAACAACTAGCAGTCAAAATTATGACCCTAAACACTGATGCGAGATTAGATGAACTCCATGTACTCCAGTCAAGGTTTTTCAGGGTATATAAGGACAACACAAGGCCTGGGCCCCACCCACAGAGGTTTATTTATCCACCTATCTGTCCATCCATTCATTTAAATATTTACTGAGTCCCTATTATCTGCTAAGTGGTTGGACCACTGCTGTCTACTTTCTGTCTAGACCTGCACTGTTCAACACAGGAACCACTAGCAACATGTGTTTACTGAGTACATAAAATGTGGCTAATGCAACTAAGGAACTGAATTTATTTTATTTAATTTTAATTAATTTAAATTTAAATAGGTCCTGGCATCTATGTTCTTAGTACCAAAAAGTTGAGAATCATTGTTTTAGTTACTAAAGAAAATAATTTCAAATGTATTAATTAAAAAAAAACCTGATCGTTAACCATTAAAAAGAATTAACTACAAAGGTTTATTTCTAGAGCATTTCAATCAACCAAGGTTTTCTAGACACTTGAACAACTTTTTGTCGAAGTCCTAAAAGCAATAGCACTAAGACACCCATTACGTGTGCAAAACCTACATAAACGTAAAATCATGGGGAGTTGTCTGGGCATAACTTGCTTCTCCATTGTCATCTTGCCATGCCCACCTCCCTCCCACCCTTAGCACCCAAGAAATGCTGCCCAACCTCTTACCCGTTCCTCTTTGGTGTAGAGTTGGAAACACTGAGATAAAGTGCAGGTTTGAGGCTGATGATGACGTTCTCTTTGCAGACGGACACTTTCCGCATCAGGGATATACTCATCTTCAGTATTTACGAACAAGCTGCCATTAGGGGGAAAGGGCATTTATCAGAGAATGTCTTGCAAAACAGACACAAAAATAAAACTGCAGCTTCACAAAACGGCTATAAATTCATAATCAAAAAGATCAATGTGTAAGAAAATAAAAGTAGTGATCCAACTTTCCCATGTTCCAAAATGTTCTTGAAAAGTTCTCTATATACAAACTTATTTCAAGAACTGACTTGGAGTTTATTTTTCTGGGACTGGCCATGAACTTTATACTGATTAAATCATATATTCTTGTCCTTTGTGTCTAAGGGCATGCACCTGACATTGCTTAGTAGAATTAATGGGTCTGTAATAAAAATAAAGGAAATTAGATCTATATAGTAGTTAATGAATATATAGCTTCTCTCTTAGCAGCGAGTAAATGTTCTAAGGTTTTGAGATTGGGAAGAGAAAGTGTATAGGAAAGGAATAATAAACTGCTTAAATAAAGGCTTAACAGCACACCTGGATACTTAAACAAAAGGAGATACTGTGTTTCAGCTAATTTGAAAGATCAAAGGTATACTACCTAAAATGATAATGAAAACAATGACTATAAATTCTAAGTAAAACAATACTCACAAATCTTTTGTCTCCTTGTCCCATTCTACTACTAATTTCACATGAGCAGTACCACCTGGTCCACAGGATTTTAATGCCCTATAGAATGGGGGAAAGGGAGAGGGAAGCCACATATTATTTTTCTAAATAAATTGTTTTACTTAAATGTGATATGTCTTACCTGAAATCATAATGTGATTACTGAAAATCATCATAGCTCCCCATAAGAAAAAGTTTTTAGGGAAACCATTATAACCACAGATGTAATAACTAGGTTCCAAGTGGACTGAAAAATCCTTAAATTAAAATGCCCAATATAGAAATAAAGAGATCGGAAGAAATTTAGTATCACATTATAGGCTGCCCACAATCCCTCTCAGATGTTCTTAATGACCTTTCCAACTTTTTGCCCAATTTCTCACCTATAAAAAGAGAGGCTGGATAATAGTTCCTGGGAACAAATCTGTTCTGACCCCTCTCCACCTCCCCCCCATGTCTAAACTGCACCCTTCCTCTGTAAGGCCACCTCTCCCCCGAGTTCACTAGCTCATTGCCATCTCCTGAGAAACTCTTTAGGCATTCAGTTAACATTACTCATTTAATCTTTTTTATGCTGTGCAACAGTTTGGATCATTAATCAATCTATTAACTCTCATCTCTAAAACCAAACAGTGAGCTTTCAAATAGGAACATGTTGTATACTTTTTTAAAATTCTGAAATGCAGGCACTACAATATTTGTTGAAAAAAATCATTATAATAAAAACAATGAGTTTTTATATTTATGTGTCCATATACACATGTAGTTGGTCCTTGAACAACATGGGTTCGAACTGGTCTGGTACACTTATATGCAGATTTTTTTCAACCAAATATGGATTGAAAATACAGAATTTGCAGGATGTGAAACCTGTGTATACGGAGGGCTGATTTTTTGTATATGTGAGTTCCACAGGGCCGATTGCAGTGCTTGAGTATGTGCAGATTTTGGCATATGCAGGGAGTCCTGGAACCAATCCCCTGCATATACCATGGGACAACTGTATATGTAGTATTAATATTTTACGAATACAAGAGAGTCTTGTAAATATAACAGAAGTATGTACAAAGCACAGAGACAGCAGAATGGAGTGATTAATTCTACCAGGGGAGAACTAAGAACAGTGCAAAGAAAGGCTTAAAGAAAAGGAATTGTGGACAGAGGAAACCACACACACAAAGGCACACATGTAAAATAGCATCGTCTGTTCAAACGATCAACCATGCTTTGATGCTGCTGAAAGTTTAGGATAGTGGAGAGGGGAACAGCAAGGTCTGACAAAAGGGAAGTAATCAGAGTTCAAACTGTGAAGAACTTCATGTACTATGGAAACTTAGGCTTTATCTTTTAGGCTGCAAGTTACCACTTAAGGGTTTCAAGGAGGAATGTGGCCTGACTGGAACGCTACTTTGGAAAACTTCAATCCTGATGAATATGAATGAGTAGTTTATCTGTAGTCCTAGGGCACACACTAATTTGCTTTCCTAACATGAGTCCTCCATGGCTTTTCTGATTTTAAGAAAGATCATGAAACATATCATACTCAAATACAAATCAAAAGTAAAATAAGTACTTAATTTCTAAATAAGCCTAATGAACCCAGCACATTTATGTTGAAATTATACCAGACATCACTTGAAATCATAGATGAGCACATGTGAAATTCTAGAAGGTGATTTTTTTTTTTTTTTTTTACCTTTCTACTGTTGGGTGGCACAGAGGCTGCTCTTCCTGGGGCAGCAAGTATGTTATTCCCACAACACTGACCACACGCAAACTAAATGGGCACACCTGCGTCAAATGTTAAATGAGAATTAGGCTGAATTTCTCTTCAAGAGCACCTGTTTCACAGTGGCATTTCCAAAACAGATTAGAAGTATAGCAAACTGTTTTGAAAATGCTTCTCCATAATATTGTTAGGCTGTTAAGCCACTGTAATACACTTTAAATATGATTTACCCAAATGCAATTTACATATCAAATATATTATGCAAGACAAGTAACATTGCTTTCCCTCAACATTAAATTAATGGTCTTCCATGGATATCTTAACATAGTAATAATTTTTTAAATATACAGATAGATGTACTAAATCCTCTCCAAGCTGATCATATACTAAACTTATTAGATAAATATTATAAAAGAATATGCAGCAATTCAAGAAAAACCTTGCAGAGGCCAGCTCTTTCCATAAAATGAGGGATAAACTCTCAGTCTTGAAAGTCTGAATGCAAGAAATTCAAATTTCACCACAATGACTGTTTCTTTACTGGGTATACATGCATGCTATGCTGGAATATCAAAATGCTTACAAACCTGAATGCAAACCGTGGGCCTCAAGAAATACTTCATCTTCTCCAAAATTTCCTTCTGCAGAAGGTCCCATGCTATTGTCTTCTCTAAGTGCAGCACAAAAGGCAGTCCAAATCTAAAGCATACAAACATTGTAATCATCTTAAAAGTATGGTAATTCCTTTAATGCTATAATCCTTTATTCTTGATCTTTTTAAATGGAATCACAATATAACTAGTTTTAGAACAGTTCTCAAAATAAAAGAAACAGGAAATATAAAGAGATGAACGGCTTAGATTTCTAAATGAAATTTATTAGCTCGAACACCAAAATGTCTTCTAGGGAAGCCATGATATTAGGTGGCAAGGGGACAGGATTAATGGAGATGGTAAGGAAAGGGGGTGGGGGTGGACACAAGTCTAGAAAATGGCATGGGTTACACCTAAAAGGGGTTAGGTGCCAGAGGAATAGGTAGGGCTGGAAGGCCTAGCAGACAGGTAGCCTCTGACAACAAGGGAGCACTGCCAACAAGTGACACTGAAAGTCAGCTCCTACCCCCTAGCCCAGATGGTATCTGGCCTCTACCAGGTCCTAGAAAATCAGAGGCAGTACTATGGATCTTGACCTTAGCTCCACACTGAAATCACCAAGGGAGCTTTAGAAAATAATGTCCAAATCCAGCCCCCAGAGATTTTGATGACATCAGTCTGGAATGTAACCTGAGCACCAAGATTTTTTTAGGCGCTCCCCAGGTGGTTCTCAATGCAGCCAGGGTTGAGGACCACTAGCCTAGGCTCAACTCTCATCCGTGTCCCAGTCATTCAAACCTATTTACTGTTTCCTGAATGTGTCCTACTCTCACAAATCCATGTCTTTGTGCAGGGAATTCCCTCAGCTTGGAACACCCTTCTCACTCTTCCAGGTTACCTCCTACTCATCCACATGAAGACCCAGTGGAGGTATTCTCCTCCAGGAAACATTCTGTTGGTCTGGTCCCTGTGTATACTGTGCTATAAACACTGCCTGTTTCTGCCTCCACCAATAGACTGTGAATTATCTGATGGCAAGAACTGTGATTTATCTTAGTAGCCCAAACAGCCAATGCCTAGAAAATAGATAATGAATGAAAAAAACGAATGATCTAAGAGATGAACTGACTCAGGGCCAGGCAGAAGCAGAGGTGCTAAGATCACCAAGAAACCATCAAACAACCATCAAATTGTTCACTCACAGTATTCCTTAACAGTGAACCTCTCTACCTGAAACCCACTGTGATGTGAAATGAGCTATAAGCACATGTAAACCATCCAACTGTATTTTTCATAAGACAATGTCTTCACTCTTAAGAGACTAGCATCATGAAGGGGATTCCACAGGCTCTTCATTTCATCCCTTCTGTGCCTTAGTCATGCCAAGCTCACCTAGTCCTGGTGTGTTTGCACTGGTTGTTCCCTCTCCATGGGGTCCTTTCCCCGGATGTTCACACAGCTCTCACCAGGGCTCAGCCCAGCTGTGGCCTCCTCAGGGACACCTGCCCTGACCTTTGGAATGTAGTCTTGCCAGCCCCTCCACCCTCACACTCCACCACAATAGCCTGTTTTAATGTCTTCAACATGGTAAAGGCCCGCCTGAAGCTAAATGTGTTCACCTGTTTATAGTCGGTCTGTCCTAACTGGAATGTAAAGTCCATAAGGACACTGACCCTGTGTGTCTTATTCACTGCTGTATCCCGGTGTTTAGAATAGTGCCTAATATACTATAAACACCAAAATATGTGTTAATGGAAATCACAAAGACACTTATCAGCACATTTTATATTTATGTTATTTATCATGCAAGGAACTTATTTCAAAGCAAAATTTTAAAAGGCTAATATAAAGGCTATCCTGACAAATATCAGAAACAGAGTGCTCTCTTCCTGAAACATATCTGTCTCTTGTTATTACTCAGGTTACATTACTATTGTGATATGGTTACTATAAAAGATAGTCTAAAACACTCACAAATTCTTAGAGAGGGCAGCAGACAGATTTGACAGAGATTTCCAACTCCCAGATTTCTGACCTATGAAGCTGAATGAATAGCGGTGTCATTTGCCAAGACAGGAAATACTGGAAAGCCAGTTTTATAGGGAAAGATAATGAGTTCACTTTGGGACATAAGACTGAGGGGCATGTACCATACAAGTAGATATGTTAAGAGTTTTTTTAAAAAAAAAAAAAGCTGCCAAGAAAGTAGCTGGATATATAGATCTAGAGTCCCAGGAGGAGGCCTAAACTGAAAATATACATATGAAATGAGCCTTTAAACTGAGCCTTTCTAACCCATATTCTATCATCCTAATTTTATACTCTCCCCCTCCCAACTCCCCAAATCAGGTTAATTTGTACATATATTTTTCTAAATATCAGAATCAAAAATTAACTACTAAAAGTAAGGATTTTTCAAAATGCTTGAAAATATTAGACTTTTAAAATCTCAGTATCTATTGGGAAATAAGTTGGTTTTTACCTTTTCCCTTGCTGCCCAGTGCAGGCTCGGTTGCACACCAGCAGAACAATCTTGTCACTTCTTGCTCTTGTGGTGGGCAAATCCATTTTCCCTTGCTTTGCTGTTGTTTGTGTAGTAGAAGATAGTCTATGATGATCCAAACCAAATTTCAAGTGATTTAGATTGTTATTTAAGTGAATTCCTAAAAAAGAATAAAAACAACTCATTTTATCCCCTCAAAACTCTTTTCATTCATTCATTCATTACAAAGAAATTTACCCAACGGAGAAAATAAAAAATTATCATTATGTAATTTAAACTACAATCAAAAAAAGGGAACACATACTCAGATTACTCATCTAGCCATTAAGATACTTTCTTTAGCATCCATCATTTCCTTTAAACTAGCCCTACCTATCTTAAAAACTAAAAATTAAAATTCTACACTTCAGTGAATGTTAGATACAATTTCAGAAGGGAAAGTTTGCTGAAATGATCCACCAAAAAAATTTAAAATGAGACCATGCAACCAGCAAATACATTTTTTAAAAAATAAAGATAAGAACATGTGGAATGGTCTTCAATGTTCAACAGCAATTTCTTCTCCCTGATTAACGAGCCAAACTTATAAGAAACAACAGGTAAACTACACTTACTAGACTCAGAGCCATTATAAGAACATGCCAACATGAATACAATCGACTAGACTGAATCCACTCACATTAAATGAACAAAAATGTAGGTTTAACAGGCACAGTACCGATCTTCAGGAATGCCCCAAAGCAGAGAGATCTCCATCAATCAAAGCTACCTAGCAATTTGGGACCTAGCACAACACCCTGCACTTAGCAGGAAGTTAATAAATGTCTGACTAAATACTTGTTCATTTCTTTAATCCTTTGGAAGTACAGCCTAAGGAAATGGTACCCTAACTGGAGAAGAGAAAAAAGAAGCCCCTTCCACCACTACCATAAATAATAACACCAGAAAAAGAATAAAATAAAAATGATTTACACACATGTGTATTCACAGCAGAATTCAGGCAATAACCTAAATTTCTAGCAATACAAGACTTGCTGAGCCTATTATCTCAGCATTATAACAATTTAAAATAATGAGTACATAGTTAATATCAACATAAATTCCAGACAGAGTTTTAAAACACATGCACAAACTAGAAATAAGGAAAAGCTGAATCTTTTTCAAGCTGCCAGAGGGAAGAAAACTTTTTAAGCTTAAACACCATGAAGAAATCACAAAAGGAACAGATTTCACTTCATTAACCACTTTCTTTTTTTTAATTTCAAAATATTAAGGGGGTACAAATGTTTGTTACATGGATAGCTTGTATAATGCTTAAGTCAGGGCTTTTAATGTGCCCACCACCAGAATAAGGTTCACTGTACCTGATAGGTAAGTTTTTACCCCCACCCCCTCCTAACCTCCCCCATTCTTGGTTTCCAATGATCTTTATATCTTTTTGTACAACAGGCAATGAGGGGTCAGTTGTTCAACATAAAGAGATCAGATTTGGGGTTCAGAAAGACCAGTACTGGCAAGAAGGAAAATGAGGATTTGCTGGAAACAAGAAAAACAACTGATGATGAAGACAAAAGATGATGATCTGAACAGACGGCAGTGGTAACAGAAGTGGGAGACAAAGATAGACACAGCAGAAGCAGGAAGTGGGTTAAGAAACCAAGTCTAAATTCTCACTTTTATTCTTTTCTTCCTATTTTTCTTTGTTGGCTTTTTTCCCCTACAATCAGAAATTAAATGCTTAATTTTCTCTTTTAATGATTTGATAAAGTATTTAAAGCTCTGCACTTAGTCTCTAAGCATTATTTTGGCTGTCTTCCAAAGGTTTTTACATGTATTTTCTATTTTCCTTACTATCCAAAATAGCTCTTAATTACATTTATTCTTAGATTTTTAAAATTTGTTTTCGTTTTCCTTGCGCTTACATATTTCTGTTTATATATTGTGCTCTATTTATCCTCTAAATTGGTAAATTTTAAAAATTTATTGAGATTTTCTTTATGGCTTAGTTTACTCTTAGGTTCACTAACACTAGTAATAGTGCCTTTCTACCATAAGTACGTAAATATTATTCATATCTTCTATGTCTTTAATGTTAATCTAATTTTTAACAGGCAAACAATGGCAAGTTTATTAAAAAAAACTCCCACCAAGAATTTTTTTTACAAT
>NW_012147523.1:3604939-3627441 GCF_000956105.1 Propithecus coquereli | reverse complement strand
TCACAAAATGTAAATCAAAACCATAAGGAGATATCATTGCACACTGACTAGGATAGCCAGAATCAAAAAGTCAGGTAATAACAAGTGTTGGCGAGGATGTAGAGAAATTAAAACCCTCAGACACTGTTCATGACAATGTAAAATGGTACAGCCACTCTAGAAAACAGTCCAGAAGTTCCCCAAATGATTAGAGTTACCATGATCCAAACATTCCACTCCTAGGTACATACTAAAGAGAAGTGAAAATATATGTCCACACAAAAAGTTGCCAGGAATGTTCACAGCAGCATTATTCATAATAGCCAAAAGGCAGAAATAGTCCATAACTAACAAATGGATAAACAAAATGTGACATATCCAGACAATGAAATATTATTCAACCATAAAAAGAAATGGCATATGATATATGCCACAACATAAATGAAACTTGAAAACATGTTAAGTAAAGCCAGTCACCAAAGACCACATATTAAATGATTCCAATCACAGGAAAGTCTAAACTAGGGAAATCTTTGGAAACATAAAGTAGAATAGTGGTTGCTTAGAGCTAGGTGGGATGGGGAGATTAGAAGCCTGGAGGAGACAAAGTAACAGCCAATGAGACAGATGCTGAAGAAGAAATTCTCAGCAGAGCAAATAGTAAGGAAAGTGCAAAAGCCCAAGGCTTGTTTGAGAAATAGGGAGAAACTTAGAAAAGAGAACATGGGGAAAGAGACACAGTGTAGCAGATAGGCTAGAAAGAAAGGCATGGACCAAATCACCAGGGGCCATGCATTCTTCCAAGGTGTCTACATCTAATCTTAGACGAAGGGGAACCACCGGTAAATCAATAAGCATGTAACATGATCAGAACTATGTAACAGAGTAAGTCTGGTGGCACTGTGGAGAAATAACTGGACAGAAGAAAGCCCAAAGTAAAGACAAAAGAAATTACTGGAAAAGCTCTGTTGAGACTTGTCTGAACTGTGTCAGTAGCAGTAGAAGGATGAGGAAAATGCAAAGTGTGTCATCAGTTCTATGTGGATTTTGAGGGAGAAGTCACAAAGCCTCGATCCGGCTGGAGTGAAGGATGGTAGTGCCATTATTCCATAGAAGAAACTGGTCTAAGAAAGAAATGTGTAATGCAAGAGGCCTGTAGGACTTCTAAGAAGAAATTCCAGTAGACAAGTGGAAGTCAGGGAATGGAATCAGAACCTGAGGAAAAGTGGGGGCTAGTAGTAGAATTTAGTTCTAAAAGTCATAGCAGTAAAAAATACTGCTAAGACTGGTGGAGAAGCAGTACCCAAACTTCAGATTGTATCAGAATCACCTAGAAGGCTTGTTAAAAACAAATTGCTGGGTCCAGCTCCCAGAGTTTCTCATTTAATAGATCTGGGATAGAGTCTGAGAATTTGCATTCCTAACCAGTTCCCAGGTGACACTGATGTCAAGGAGCCCCAGGAAGAACCTTCAAGAATACCAAAGCCAGGAACAAAGTTTGAGTTGCCTGGCAACTCTCAAAATCAGAATAGTCCCATAACCCTCCAAGCACAGTGGAGAGACAAGCTAGATTCCAAATCAGAGCCCAAACTGCGGTAAAAGAAACAATACTGCCCAGAGTTTTACTTTATTTTTTCTACTTACCAATAAAGAGTTACATGAAAATTTCATAAAAGCAAGTATCAAGAAAACATTCTAAAGCAAAGATTATAGAATTTGGAAATTAAGGTCGGGCACAGTGGCTCAACGCCTGTAATCCTGGCACTCTGGGAAACCAAGGCTGGAGGATCACTTGAGCTCAGGAGCTCAAGACCAGCCTGAACAAGAGCAAGACACCGTGTCTACCAAAAACAGAAAAAATTAGCCAGGTGTGATGGTGTACACCTGCAATCCTAGCTACTTGGGAGGCTGAGGTAGGAGGATCTCTTGAGCCCAGGAGTTTGGAGGTTGCGGTGAGCTATGATCACGCCACTGCACTCTGCCCAGGTGACAGAGGACGACTGTCTCAAAAAAAAAAAAAAAAAAAAAAGAATTTAGAAATTAAGCATAAAGCTGGTAGCAAAATACAAAAAATAAAAAGCAAAAAAAAACCCCAAAAAACAAGCAATGGCACAGTGTATCTTCCCAAGTGCCATCATAATATGCCAAAAAGGCCACTTAAGAGAGGACATAGTCTGAGTCTCAGTAAAGGGCTATCCCAACTATGGCCGTAAATCTTTGCTTCAAACAGTTAAAAGCTGCCTTCCTCTAGGGAACTATGTTACCACAAAATTTACACCATCATAAAAAATTATGTTGTGTGTATTATATTTACCCCGATTTTTTAAAAGTGTATAACATCATATAACAGACATCTAAAAAGGTAGACAGTTGTCAGACCTGCAAACCCAGGTGGTATTATGGAAACAGGTGCTCATTTACCTCTTTGACTGAGAATTCCTTCAGGCCTAAATATTTCAGGAGTTTCAAAGGCAAAAATGCAGTCACTTTCATGGACTGTTTCCAGGTCATCTGTATCACAAAAGGAACGATGGAACCCATCATAGTACATTTCCGTTAACACGATCTAAAAATAGGAAACATGTAAATCGTTGGATAACTAGAAATTTAATACTAATTGATTTCCCAATCTTTGAACTTCTCCAGACCATCAGGACTTGCAGTGATTTGAGAGAGCTCTGAAACGTCTCATGGAGCACACATTATCTGCCTTTAATGAGAGAACCTTGGAAGCACAGTACCCTCTGTAATTGTGTAACAATATATAGGCAGCCCTCCATATCCATGGGTTTCACTGACATGATTCAACCAACTACAAAATGAAAATATTCAGAAGAAAAAAAAGGATGGTTGTGTCTGTACTGAACATGTAAAGATTTTTTTCTTATCATTCACGAAAAAATACAGTATAACAACTATTTACATAACATTTATATTGCATTAGGTATTACAAGTAATCCAAAGATGATTTAAAGTATATGGGAGGATATGCATAGGTTATATGCAAATACTATACCATTTTATATAAAGGACTTGAGCATCACGGATTTTGGTATCCTCGGGGGATCGTAGAACCAATCCCCCACAGATACCTATACTCTAATTTCAGAATTTCATGGCACTAAATCCAGAGTTCCTCTAAATGTTCGTGTAAAAGAGACCCAGGAGATTATAAAGTCTAACCCCCTTGATTCACTGAAGAAAAGTCTACAGACTTGCCTAAAGGTTCTACACCTATCCAGTCTCATGTCAAGGATACAGTCCACTTCTGACTCTGAGACTTTCTCTACCAGTATTTTCTTCTTTTCAGGTTAAAAATGTCAAATAACCATGGACATTTGTATTGGAAAAAAAATTAAATAACCCAAACATCCAACAATAGTAACTAGTTAAATATATCATAGCCCTACTGAAATTATAAAGCTATTAAGAAGAATGAGCTACATATTATTTGCACTAACATGGAAAGATCTAAGTAAATAAAAAGAATATATGTAAATGATTCCACTTTTATAAAATAATGCAGTATATGCATAGAAAAAAAATGGGAATGAATACTATAGAACATAGCACTAAAGTTAGTAGCCCTTAGTACTAAGAGACTTAGTATGAAATACTTCCACTTTATGTATTTCTGAAATGGTTGAGAATTTTATAACAAAACAGAAAAACAAAATATGTGGAGAAAAATAATGGGGACTTTTAAAGACCGGCACACGCTCAGCAGCACTGCCTAGTGAAAACGCACTCGACTGGGCATGAGGAGGTTCCAACAACATTGTCACCAACCAGCCCTGTGGACTTGAACAAGTCACATGGTTTCTCTGAGCCTCCTTCAAATGAGGGAGGGTTGGGCTGGACCCCCAAGATCCCCTATACCAGCACTGACATTCTGCAAATCTACAAGGTAAAAGGGGTTAAGTAGCATATTCTACAAATAGCAAAAATGTTCCTGCCACATTTTCCTTCTAATGAATTTAATAACCATGTTGTTTTTCTGCTGGTGAACATGCAAGTAAAATTCATTCTCTCCAGCACACTGAGGTCAAAAGAAAACCTGTAATTATTTCACCAATTTAAACCACATGCAAAAAGAGCCAAACAGTGCTAGAAGCTTCAAAGATGCAAGCGGATTTGCCCTGGACACCACCAAAGCCTGCCTCCCTCTCTTTCTGTCTCTTCCCTCATCCTGAAGGGGGAAAAAATCAATGAGCTCTTCAGAGTAAGGAAGAATGTGCATCAACATGCCAGTACTTGGCCTGTGAAAATGTAAGGTATTTGCTATATTAGGGCAATACTGCTGGTTGTTATTTGTTTTACTGAGGTAACTTTCCAAACAGGGCCACCTGAGTCTGAGGTATAAAACACTTTATTATTTCAGTGATTACATAGCCATTTCCAGAAGCTATCTAGGGAAAAGCTATTTAGCCACTGAGTCATCTTTTCTTAGTAAATCTTAAATAAGGAATGTTTTCCCAAATAAAACCATAATACTGAATTGAATAAAAACTGTATGCAAAAATATGTCAAGTCACAAATAGGCCTAAGTATTTTTGGTCAATTTGAACACAACCACTTCTCAAAGATATGCCCCAAAGAGGCAGGGGCACAATTTTCCTTTCTGTTATCTAAACAAGGTAAGAGACTCTGGTAAAGCTTTAATAAGAAAATGAAATGCACTGAGCATCTATTATGTAGAGAACACTACATTAGCAAGATGATGTCCATTCTTATCACTATAACAGGAAGGGGTTTTCTAGTGTCACTGCTCAAATTTTCTAAGCCTCTTTAACTGTCAAATAACATAGGGACACTCTATTGCCCATATACGCATCCATAAGAATGATTTTAAGAGGGGTTAAATATTTATACTTTATAAACAAAGCTATAAGAAAGTCTTGGTGTAAAGTCATAGCTTTGCCTTTTAAAAAATATACATACACAATTAAACGAAGCATGAAAAGTTTTTTTATGTTTTACTCTTTTAAGTCTTGATTTTTTTTTTCCCTTAACACTAAATACAACTGCTTTTACATTTCCATCTAACCATATGTGGCAGATAACCGCAAAAAAATTCCAGAACAGAAAGCAATACTTTTGTGGCTCATGTGTGATAAGTCTTAGCAGGCTTATTACCTGATCGGTGGGGATCTTTGTTTCCATGGACACTGCTTCCCGAAGTCTGGCAACAGTCCCAGACAGAGGCACAGCCACGCCAATCCTCATGCAGTGAGAACATTTCCCTTGATACACTACAGTGACATAGAGAGGCCTGTACAGATCAAAGTCAGATCTTCTCATTAGCCACTTACTTCAACTAAAATATAGAAGAAGCAAAACAAACCTGATCTGAAATCACAAGACTAAGGCTAACCCACACCTTTATTTCACAGCCAAATGAAAATACTTCATTTGGATCTAAGTGGAACTATGAAACAATAATCAACACCTCTGGAAAAGGCAATCTTCACAAAACAAAATATATCCATATTTGGTTCTGTGCTTTGTATTTTCTTTAAAACAGAGTAACTCCTGGAAATTTTAAGAAACATTTTAAAGCAACTATGAAACAAGAAGTGCGATACAAAGTCTCTAGAGAATTTAGAAGTCACCCACCACCCTCTCGTCTCCCCCATACCGTCTGTGGAGGACAAACTGAACCAGACGATAGCACCTGTTTGCTTGCCTCATGTGCCTGCTCACCCTGCAAACTCAGACAGCCATTTATTTTTGTAAGGTTGTGGCAATGCCTATATTGGATTTATCATTAACCCCATTACTTGTCCAAATAAGTAACAAGACCTAATAAGTGGAGCCTACAGAGGAAAAGGAACACTGTAGGAACATACAGTCTTACTTTTTACTAAATATGTTCTTACCTTGTATGGGGTAGAGGAATTGGCAAAGAAATGCAGAGGAAAGGGTCAAATGTGTTGCTCTGTTTCTGACAATGAGGACATGTCAAAGAAGATCTTCAAAAATAAAAAGGTAAGACACAAACATTAAGATCACCTAGAACTGCGTCAAGTAAACAAAGTAAGAGGGAACATTTGATTTGCTCATACCTGTATTGGGCTTGAAAAAGTTCTTGTACAAAAGTGCTACAGACAGGAAAAGATGGTCCCTCAGGCATCATATCAGTCTCTGACGGTGGCTAAAAAAAAGAGTAGTATAATTTCACAGACCAGAAGTACCAATTCTTGATTGAAGATGAACCTATAAAGTCACAAATGTCTTTGACTTCCTTTACATGCTCTGCACCAAGTCCCGAAACTTCAGTGATAAGCACCTGCTAAAGTAACTGGAACACAGCAGACAGGACGTGGCTCACTTGGACTCACCTCCTCAAACAAAACAGACTCTGCATTTGACCGTGTTTATCCATCTCTCCACCCAATTTAGGCAGCAGAGCAGCTCTCCTTCCCCAGGATACTCCATTCTCCCTCCAACGCTCAAAGCCCCCACCCCAACCTCTTCCAGAAAGTAATCAATCCCCAACTACTTTGAAAGTACCAGTTCTTCCAATGCCTAAATTTTCAAGCACGTAACAGCTGTGCTGTTCATTTTGGTGCCTAACCACACTCTACTTCATACCTTCATAATCTATTTAACCTTTTTATGTCCCTCCAACAGCTGATTACTGAGCATCTGCTATCACATGCAGAGAGCACTGTACAGGACATTAGGATACAAAGATAAGTAAGACACAGTGCCTGACCTTGAGGATGTCTCAATTTGGTGGGAGAGTCAGCCACAAGCATATAGTCATATGACAGTATAGAGTGTTCAGGCACAAAGGACCTTGAATCAGAATAATTTTACAACTTACCAAAACTAGAAATTTAAAATCTGAAGTACACAGCAGAATTATCAAAAACTTTAAAAGCTGCGTAGAGGGAAGCAATTCTTTAGTCTTAATTATTTTCCATTATATAAATCATTTTATCCATCACATTAAGGCTACAAAGTATAAAAACTGAATGAATGAATCATTACATTTCTCAGTAAGAACCCTGTGGGGATTCAGTTCCTACGCTCAAATCAAATCCTAACAGCAGAGACATCCACACATTTCTTTTTTGATTACGTATTCATTCCAGTGATCTCTAAGGCATGTCTTACAAGAATAGAAAGTAAACGTATTCTGCTTTAAAAACAGTTTAGTGAGATGGAATCCCTTATAATCTAAAGTTAGTCCTATATGCAAGTGTTTCCCCTCTCTTTAGACTGTAAGTCCCTTGGGGACAGTGTCTCTTGTATCTTACACTGCCAACACAGTAGTAAACAAGGTGAAATATCCTTTAAGTATCCACTGAATTTTATACTCACCCAGAGGTTAGACAATTTCATTGTATTAACCAAATACCCAGGAGAAGAATCTACACTCTCTCCTTACTCTGTTCACTGATGCTCACTGCTCCCTGACTGCCTCAGAGGAGTGTGTGTCCTTACCTTCAGAGGAGGCTGGCCACTCTGCTTCACAGCATGATTGAGGTCTTCGTGAACTCGGTCCAAAAGCCACAGCAGAAACTCCTGGGCGTCATGCTGGGAATTTCCCCGATATTGCAGTGCATTCTTTGACACAATACTCTATACAGGTAAATAAATCAACATGAACAGCTGTGAGTTTCTGGCTTTAAAGATAAACTATTTATTAATATTCATAATCCCAAAGAGGGATACAAGATCTCAAGGGTGTTAGAGAGAACTTCCCAGGACAGCAATGTAAAAACAGATGATTACTGTAAAAACCTCACCCCCAGAAACATGTACCAAAACCTTAAAATACACTTACCACCAATCCTACTTTTAGGAACATATCTAAAGGAAACCATTGGAGCAGCATGTCGATACTTCTAAAAACTGCACTTGTACCCCTTAAATCTATGCGAATAAATTTTTTTTTAAAAAAAATGACTTCTAAGAAGATACGCATCGTGTTTATAATAGAAAAAAATGGTAACAACTTGAATATCTTAAAAACGGGAATTGATTGAATAACTTACGGTACAACTACATGACATAACCATTCTAAATAATACAGCTACATTAAGTGGAAAAAAAAGTTATAAATAAGCAGTGTGAATGTATTCTCAAAAAATTGTATGTATGTGTGTAGACACATATATACAAAGAAAAAGTTCTAAAATGACATATACCAAACTATTAAGCATTTGTCTCTGGGTGAAAGAATTACAGGTGTTTTTTTCACTTTTCATATTTTCTAAATTTTCTACAATGACTACATATTACTTACATAACAAAGTGGTTAAAAATTTTGTTTCAAGCTTTACAATAAGATTTATTTAAGTAGATTTTGCTAAAATGCTAAACTTTTATGTCAGATACATTACGGCTTCAAGATTCATCATCACTCATTCAACAAAGAGTGGCATTATACAAGCTGAGAGTGACGAACCTCCAAGGAGATGAAAGCAACAATGTAAACTACTGCAGAAAAGTCAGGTAAGATAGGCACCAGACAGTTCTTTGGAATGGCAGATGAAGAAGTTGCTTGTCCACGCAATCTCAGGAAGGAGAATACTGATCAGAGACCTCTAAAAGAGAAGAAAAGGTAAGGAATTGGCTAACTGCCAGAAGACCATTCTTTACATCCAAGCAGCTTAGTTATAAAAGCAAGGAGGAAAGATGCTGTGACCATCCAGAGGGGGGACTTACAGAGCAGAGGGACCTCCATGCTGAGGGAAGAAGCTAACAGGAGGTATCTGAAGAAAGATGATTCTTCCGTAAGGGGAGAAGGAGGGATTGACTCAAAAAGAGGTAGAGAAATTAGCCTTCAACAGGAGGTGGAAGAGACAGAAGAGAAAGATGTAAAGATAGTTATGGATTCAGATAAGCTACAGACAGGAAGGCAGGGAACCTGTCTTTTTGAGTTTGTTTTGTATTGTTTGTTTTGTGGAAGAAGCAGAGGACAACTGCCAAGAGGAAGTCTCAGGTATAGCAGGATAGTGACAAATCTCATGGCATGTAGTTGGGTCATGCAAACTGCCAGAAGCAGAGGGCAAGCTTCTGTTCAGAACTCATTCTCTTTCTTACTTCCAATGGGAAAAAGGGGGAAAAAAGTTCTCAACATATACATCCCAAAAAACAAATTAATTGAAATCAAACTTTTCATTATGTATCAAATGCAGATATTTTATATACAGCATCCATTCAAATTTTAGGGTGGAGACAATATTCAATTGTTTATCAAGATTGCATTAAATTTATTTATGCTTATCATTATCGCTTCAATTCATCCAGCATTTATCCACCAATTCCTGTGTACTAAGACATCGTGCGTGCTAAGGCTGCTTAACAAGATTTTCGTTGGGCACGACTAAACAAGCAACAGGACTTCCACAACCCGCTGTAACTAGGGCAAAAACTGCTCTGGGTCAGCCCCACCCTCAATCACTACATAGCAAACTAAAGGAAAGTTAAGGAAAAGGAAATCTCAATGCATATGCACAAAAGCTCCTCTTTCTGCCTCTTTTTACTCCTTACAATGGTCATTTCTTCCACTGCAGATACCCAGGGGACAATTTATTTTATCTCTTCCCCAGACAAAACAAAACACAGAATAATCTAATAGCCAATCCTTTAGTATGTGTTACAGAAAAAGAAAAACAGTGGGGGACAAGAAACTTGAGTTCAAGCCCTGACTCTGCCACAAACCACTGGTTTTCTGAGGCAACTCACTGAACCTGTGACTCCTGGTTTATGAAATAAGGTAAGACCTCTGCATCCCAAAGCTTTACCCACACTCTTCCCCTAGAGTCCCAGCAATGATGTGGTTTACGTTTTGGGTCATATCTGATGCTGCTTTGGTTTACCAAATTTTTCATAATTAAACCTTAGTTTATTTGACGTCCCAAAATTAATCCTTCCGTATTTTTTGCATTTTTAAAAAAGTAGATTATCACTGTCATCTGTAAATAGAAGTATTGATACAATCTGAGAAATTATTTAAACTTGTCACTTCTATGAAAAACAGAATGTAAACCTCACATATCTGTGTCTATTTTATAGAACCTAGATATAGAGTTTGTTTGGAAAAATATTAAACTTAGTCTTATCGGCTTAACTCCTACATATCCTACTATAAATAAATCTGACCATTGCTCCAATTTTCCCCTCAACTGGGATAATCCTTAGCATATAGTTGCTAAATAGTAAGGTCAAAGTCAAAACACTTTTGGGGTTTCATAAAATTTCTCCTTACCCTTCAAATAGAAAGCATTCCCCCTGCCCAACCCTCCGTAAAAAACAAAAACGTGAGTTGGAAACATGGGTAAGAAAAGAAAAAGGATGAAGTCTATATAACTGGAGCTATGAAATTAGACATGAGGTTCCTTCTACCCATAGAGTCCTAGTAAAGAGGCCACAGCATCCCAGGCCCCAGGAAAAAGACACTGACTAGTCCAAGACAAAGTCCTTTACCTGACCCCAGGGAGAAGAAAACAAAGCAATGGTCGTTAGTAATTTCCTCCCATGAGGAATGGATGTGGTAATATTGGTCCGACATGACTGAACAAGAGTTGGGCTACTCTTGTGGGAATAATATAGCTTGCAAGACCCAGTAAACCCAATCATCACTTATTTTCTTTGATTCTATGCCAGAAGAAATGAAAAATTTATTTCCAGTGATTCTGGGTAAAAAAAAATGAAACAGAAGAACTCAGGAGGACATTATTTATACTTGTAGAGGAAAAAAGTAGATGAAATGTGACTAGCTGGCTTCACAGATGGTAACTGAAAGTGAAATTTGGAGACTGGAAATAATGATAAGAACTTAAGTTTCATCTTTTGAATCTGACTTTCAGGACACCTGTTAATTTGATGAAGAATAATTAACTGAAATGTAAGGGATGAAGTCTGTGCAAACGGGTAAACTGTAAAAACAGACATGACCCATGAAAAAAATAGTGATAAAGTATCCATGCAATAGTATGTCACAGCAGGGTATAGAATGCAGCCATGACTAAATGGGCTCTCTGTGCCCTTCATCCAGTCCTCTTCCTCATCTTCACCTCTGGTGGGGATGTCTTTTAACACAACAGCACGAATTCATCTGTGAGGCAGCCAGTATTAGCCAAGCAAGGCAACAATAGGCTCTTGAAAGAAACTGAAAAGCCTCCAGATTTTCACATCTATTCTCCCTATGACTGGAATGCACTCCACCCCACCTCCAAACCCACTCTCTCTCACTCTCCTCCCTCAAGGGGATGAAGCAGGGACCCTGGTGGGAAAAGGGAGACAGAGAGAAAAGAAATGAGGCAAACGGCAAGGGGCACCCATCAAGGATGGAAAGACAACCCAATGAGAATAATAGCAAATGCCACACACAGCCCCTGGACTCTGTTCTCCACAGGGGGAAAATCTGTTATTCCTGAACAGATTGAGTATTCCTTATCTGAAATGCTTGGAACCAGAAGTGTTCCAGATTTCAGATTTTTTCGGATTTGGGGATATTTGCATTATACCTACCAGTTGAGCATCCCAAATTTGAAAATCCAAAATGCTCCAACAAGCGTTTCCTTTGAGTATCAAATCGGCACTGAAAAAGGTTTTAAAGTTTGGAACATTTTGGACTTTTGGATATAGGATGATCAACTTGTACACAGGTCCTTCCTGATCCTTCCAGATAGAAGGGCCAAACATAGGATAACCCAAGTCCAGGTTCTTCCCTCACATCCAAGTTCTTAGGATCCAAACTCAGGAACCAAAGCGCGTTGGTAGAATACTGGTGAGTATAGCTGTCTTCCAAACTCAGGAACCAAACAGATTTGGATAGCAAAGAATGTCTGATTAATTTCAGATTTTAAGCCGACCTGCATGTACCACAAAGACCTGGTGGCAGGAACTCATGACTGAATAAAGACTAGGAAAGGGGTATATATTCCACACCTGAACGAAAAAGCTGTAATAAAAGGGCTGAGTAATAGTTACTGCACTTCAAGAAATTACAACCAATATGTGGAAACCACAAAACTAAGAGTTCGAGTATGGTCAAGAGCCAGGATAAAAGCGAAATATTAAAAGGAATATCCTACACATGGATGGGCCAAACAACGATCAAAAGCTTTCCCAACAGAGCATAAAGCTATACAAGTGAAAATACAGGAGCCAGAGAAGACCTCCAAGTATTTAAGCAGTGGTTCGAAGTATCTGCTAGAAATTCAGTAGAAACAAAAGACTGGATTGTGAATACCTGGGTGCAAGTCCTCTTTCTACCACGTTTTACCTAATGAGTGTTTTCTCGGAGCCTCAGCCACCTTTTCTTCAAAATGGGGATGATACTACCTTTCTAAAAAGATTACCATAAGGTTTTAATGAGATCATAAAAGCATCTTATAAATTCTAAAATTCTGCACAGATACTATTATATAAGTTTCAAAGAAAATCAAGAAAAAAGAAAGCAATCGCCCTATGGTACTATATAATCCTGAAAAATACCAAAGAGGAAGAAGAGGAGGAAATATGTAAGGCATTGGTTATCAACCCTGGCTGCACATTAGAATTACCTAGGGAAACTTTGAAAAAATAAAAACCATGTCCTGGCAGCAGCCCATTGCTAATTTTTTTTCCATGTGTGATTTTTTTTTTTTAAATGGCTCTATTTCTAATATGAAGACAGGACTAAGAATGAGCATGGCCACACTGGAAAAGCTCTGGAGTTTCACTTCCAAAAGCACTAAAACTATGGGAGGCTCCTCTTTCATAAGTGCATTATATCACTTATTACACTGTGTTTTATTCCTATCTCCAAGACACATAGTCTCATATGCATTACTAGACAGTGATCAGGAATAATGTCTTATTCAATATTATTTTCAATACCTAGCAAATACACAACTTGGCATAAAGAGTAAATATAACAGTTAATACTTAATGCCTGATACGGTGCATTAAATAGGTGTTATTTCCTATAAAATTCACCCTTAGGAAATTCCTTATACTGTATTATTATTTATAGAAGAAAAAACTTGGGCTCAGAGAAATGAAGTAATTTGTCCAAACTTACCACTATTCTTCAACTTCAACTGATTTAAAAAGCCTTAAAACATTTTTGTCCATAATCCTTCTTTAATAAATAAGGTACATTAAAATGATTTGTCCCCATATATGACTCTGGATCACTCACGACTTGAGGTTCTTCATTCTAACCATCAATTCTCAATCAGATATAAACCATATGTTGGAGGCTGAACTACAGCTGCACCAACCCTGAGGCTTCCAGGAGTTTATCTGCTTTTAAATAAATCCTTATTAATCAGTTTTTGTTTTGTTGTCATTTGCATTTTTTCCTATGACTGAAACATGGCCCAGAAACAAAAATGCAGTTTATCTAATTGAGATGTTATTATTTGAGGAATAAGGAGGAATTCAGACTATGTAGGAAGATCAAGTTGCAGCATGTGAAGAACTATGTCTTGCCCGCCTGAGTGTCACAGGATGCTAGAGAGAGGCAAAGATGTGGCTTTGGAGAACTACATCTGTCTCTCATCAACTAAAGTAAAGGGGAACATTCACCTTTGTAATGATCAAGCTGCTCTGCTGGTAGAGATTAATTCTGACTGTCCATCCTTCCCTGCACGCTCTAAGTGGCCAAGCCCAGTTGACTCCAAGTTTAAAGTCAGCTCAGGTCATCAAACCGTGTTTATGTATCCAATTAAGTAACTCAAGTAACTCAAAAGTATCTTCTTTTTGGCCTCCTTGTCATTTTCCAACATAATCTAAAATTCTTTTCAACTATAGTAAAACAAAGTGTTTTTTTAAGGAGGAAGGGAGAAATTCTGGTTTACAATTAGCACAATCAAAAATGCAAACACCCAGTCCTGATGCAACTAAAAGGTCATCATATGGGAAGTGTACAAGTCAAAACAGAAAAACCGGAATATCTATCTAAATATCTATGAAATAATTATACATTCTTACTATGGAACATTACAAATGGCTGAGGTACAAGCATCAAGTTGTACATCTTAAATATGTACAATTGTTATATGTCAACGATATTTCACTAAAGCTGTTAAAAAAAAAAAGAAACAGAACTATGGAGCCTTAAACCAAAGTTTTCTAACTATATTAACCCTAAACCCAAGGCATAAGCCAACCTTTGGATGTTACCCCTGGGGGAAACAGTGACAGGAGCCAGTATCAAAGAAAAATGAAACATGGAGAGAGAAAAAAGAATGTAAGCCTATACCCACCAGCAGGCTTTTTAGGCCACCCTTGGCTTGCCAGGTGGTGAGAAGTGAAAGCTTAGCCCTTGGAAGAGAAAAAGGGACTAGCAGCATCAGCTTCCTGAGCTAGTGAAGGGAGGTAGAGGAAGAACACAGAGTTTGACTTACGAACTCAGCACGATGGCCCTGCCCACCAGCCCAAGAGCATAGCAGCATCATTCACAACAGCCGAAAAGTGGAAACAACCCAAATGTCCACCAACGGATGAATGGATACACAAAATGTGGAATACTCATATAATGGAATATTTTTTGACTGTAAAAAGGAATGAAGTATGATATATGCTACAACATGATTAACCTTGAAAACATCATGCTAAGTGAAAGAAGTCAGATGCAAACGGCCACATATTATATGATTCCATTTATATGAAATGTCCGTAATAGATAAATTTATAGAAAAGGAAAGTAGGTTAATAGTCATCTATGGCTGGGACATTGGGGGCAAATAGAGAGTGACTGCTAAGGGGTATGGGGTTCCTTTGGGGGATCATTAAAATGTTCTAAAATTGTGGTGATGTTTGCACAACTCTATGAATGTACTAAAAACCACTGAATTGTACACTTTAAATGGGTGAATTATACGGTAGGTGAACTGCATTCCAATAAAGCTGTTTTTAAAAGAAAATATATTTATTATTTCACTCATAATAAAGTTCAAGAACAGACAAAACTCATCAATGGTATTAGAAGCCAATTAGGGGGAACTTTTGAGTGTTGGCAATGTCCTATTTCTTGATCTGTGTGATAAATTATCACTTTAGGATAACACATAAAGTTGTACACTAATGACTTGCGCATTTTTCTGTATGTATGTAACACGTGCTTTTAAAGGCTGGGTTGGTTGCTTGGTGGGTTGGTTGTTCTTGCTAAAATGTTTTCATCACTCAGGTGTAAAGAAGCCAATGGTTGTTAAATGCCCAGGACCTGTGAGACTGGTATTATATGGCGAGGCAAAGGAAAATAAGGAAACAGGCTCAGTGATCTGCCCAAGATCTCAGCTGCACCAGGACTGATTAAATTCAAAATGCAAAGGTTCAAGGATTTTCAAAAGGAAAAGAGTAGCCGTTGACCCTAGCCGTCCCCTCCCTTCTCCCAGCACTACCCTCTGAAGCTTGAGAGACTCCAAGAAGGGGTGTCGGGGGTGGGAGGACAGTTACAACAGCCTAACCAGCTGCCTGACATCACAAGACAGCCTGAAGGGTAACTAACCTCCCACTGGATATAAGATAAAAAGCTACCAATGCTTCTCTTTCTTTTCCGCCAGCAGGGGAATGAAAACTATCCTCCTCCTTCCTTTCTTCCTGTCACTATTAAAATCCTGAAATCAGGATATTTTCCATGACCTGTTGCCTTTAAAGGAGTTTATCTTTTCTGTACCCTATTTTATTATAACTTCCATGACATATAGACTCTAAAATGAGGGAGATTTGTCACTGCACTGTTAAAAAGGGACTCTTATTTTAGGACAAGATTAAAGAACATTCCAACTTAATGTATCTTTATAATTACTGGGAGCACAGACTACAAGCATCATGTCCAAAGGACTTGGGAGCCAACTTGTCCCATCGGCCGAAAATGGGACAATTTGAGCATCAATAAGGTTAATGACTATAACTGACTGAACATTTCAAATATGCTTAAGCCGATGAGTTCATTGGGTTATAAAAATTCACTAACCACATTTGGAAATCAAGTAATTATTTTGAAAATTTGGAAATGAAGGAGAAAAAATCAAGCATTTATCTAGCCTTTCTCCCACAAAATTGACTTTGGGGTAACCAAATAATTGGGCAAGAGTCCCTGTAGTAGTATTCCAGCTAATGAGTGAAAAAGGAATGTTAGAATTACAACGTCATCATTTTCCGACCCTTAATAAATGGATCGGGGAATAACCATTAATGACTGTTGACTGCTGACATCACAACTAGACAGTATAGGCTTCCTGATGGAAGTTTACAAGACTACCCACGCACAGTAGTTTCACCAAAAAAAAAAGGGGAGGGAAAAAACCTCAAACTTGAATCTCATTATACCTCTAGATTTAACTACCATATTACAGGAAATACAGGGACAGAGGAACATTTTAATTGAAGCTACTGGAATACAATACAAAAATCAGACTATGGGAAGCTCCACAGCAGTGCTCTTCAAAGCACAACCCACAGACAGGTGCCCATCTGTGGACTTTTTGTTACTAGTCCATGATAAGCACAGAAATTGAGAGTAACTTTATGTCTACTGAATCTAATAATTTTTTTAATGGGGCTGGTCTTACATATGCCTTTTTTATTTCATTTTTCTAGTAATTCATCTGTATTACATTTTACAAATAGTCCATGACATATTAGAAATTTTAAAAATTAGCCCTTAACCCAATCATTTCAAAAGCCCTACTCTATAGGACAAACACCTAGTTCATTCAACAAATAAACTGCAAGAAGAAAAAAAATAAAATAGAGATGGACAGATTATGAGAGACTTAGGTCAATCCACTGAAATTTTAGGACTTTATTTAGATCCTTATATAAACTGTAAAAAAAAATAGATATGTACATTCTCACGCACACAGATACGTGTGTGTGAGTAAGAGAGAGCGAGTGAGAGAGAGAGAGAGAGAATATCATGGAAATATGAATCAGATATCGGTGGATATCCGATAATATTAAGGAATTAATGTTAGTGTTCTTTAGGCAGATAATGGCATTTTGTTTTTTTAAGCATTCTTGTCTTTTAGAGATATACTGAAATTATTCACAGATAAAACATTTTTGGAATTTGCTTCAAAAGTTGGGGAGAGGAAAGGCAAGGGCTATAGAGGTGAAATAAGATTGCCCACAAATTGATAACTGTTGAAGCTGGGTGACAGGGACATGTAAGTTCATTATAATACTAGTCTCCTCTCTTAGGTCTATATTTGAAATTTTCAAAAAGAAAAGTTTTCTGAACACTTGGCTATTATTGTTATTATTATTTAAGCTTAACTAAGAGGGAAGTGTACAGTTACCACAACAGAGTTCCATGTAAAATGCTATCTGCTTTCAAATGAGGGAGCCATTACTTCCAACTCCAGGGCCTAAGAGAACTTTAATGTAAGAACAGCTTCTTTTAAAAAAAAAAAATCAATACTGTATTATATTTCCATTTTCATAAAACTACATTTTGTATGGGCTTTTTTAGTTCCAAATATTTTATTTGCTCTGGGTGTTCCCTTATAGTCATTTTCTAAATTTAGAAATGTTAAGAGTGGCTTTTAAAATGGACTTTGAAGAACAGGTGTGCTCTGGACCAAGGAAGAAGAAAAGAGAAAAGGCAAGACAGGTGGGAAAGTATGGGGCATAAATAAGAGTCAGCAAAGTGGGCAGGTGACTGTCAAATACCAAGGATAACAATGCTAACAGGCATCTTTAGGCCAGGCAATGTGTTAGGCACTGTACATGTATTCGTCACTCATTATCAGTCCTATGAAGAATGCATTATTACCCCCATATCATAAAAGAAAGAAACATGGCTAAGAGAAGGAAAATCACTTGCCTCAAAAGTCTCTGACTCTACAGCTCTTTCGCTGTGTCCCACCGCCTTCTCAGGGTAGGGTGGAAGATGGGGCCACATCATGGAAAGCTTAAATGCCAGGCTAAGAAATTTACACCATATTTTGTATATAAAAGGGAAAGCAATGGCAATTTTTGAGAAGAGAAATAATGTAATTATAGGTAAACATTAAGAAGATTAATCTGGAAGTAATAAAAACCATCAATTAGAGGAGACAGAGTTTAGAAATTGGGAGGAGAACCACACTATCATCTACCCAGATCACAACACTTCTTTGAAGGTAGAATAAAAGTCTTAAACATTTTTGGCAGCTACATCAGCCTATCACGTGCCAGTAACACATCCAGGACCTTTCACATATGTGAAAGCTATGGGGTAGCTCATTTTGGGACCCAAATGCAAGATACAAGATTCTATTAAATTTCAGCTGCTAACTTTAAAGACATTCATGGACCTGCGTTCTTTAAGTTGGAGTATATGCTGTGTTAAGACATTTACAAATTCAATTAATATGCCTGCTAGGTCCTCATCCAACTCACTAGCAAAAATGTTGTTGGGGACAGGACCAAACACAGAAACCTGTAGTGTCACTATAGAACAACAGAACTGAAACGAGCAGGTCAATAAAATAAGCATAGCAGTGAAAGGCAGGGTGTCTGATGCAGAAGAACACTACAAGGCACAAGGAATGTGTTATCATCACCATGCTTCTTTCTCTGGGCTTTGGTTATCTGGGCATAAGGGGAAGGGTACTGGAGTGGCCGTAGGTTTAGAACCTGCACTATTACCACTTGTCATTTCTTGAATACTGTGTGTTTGTTTCTACAGTAAACCCTTACTTATATCTTCTCATTTAATGCTCACAAAAACTATGCACAGTTGCAGTCCTAGCTCTACTAATTACTAGCACTGAATCCCATTATCTTAATTTGAAAAATGGAGTAACAATGCCTCTTTGACAAAGCTGTTGTTAAGATTAAATTAAAAACTATATGAATTCACTTTGTATATGATCTGGTTCCATACAAATGAACAGTATTTTTATTATTATGATTATTATTGTTCCTTAAATCTCCTGAGAATCAGATGCCTTTGCCTTGCTCTTAAAGATTTTAAGACTAGCAAGAATTAAAGTGAAAAATTTACTCAGCTGGTCTGGTGGTGACGAACTTACAAAGAAAGGTTCCTTCCAGTAGGAGGAGATACCAACATAAGCATTTCTTGACCAGCCCTATGAAATCTTCTCAAGTGTGAACTGTTTGTTTGTGGACGCATTGTTTGCTACCATACGAGCTCAACAATTGGAGGGAAGATGCAACAGATGTTGGGTGACTGGCCAATTCCTCTAGGAACTGCCACAGTCCATGGCATAAAACAATGATTTATTTCTAAATAGAGAATGATCACAATCAAATGAAAGACAAGATATCCCGATGTGCTCCACTGCAAAAATGTTGTTTGTTAAACATAAAAGGTCATGAGGAACAGCCAGTGAACAATAAGCAGAGCAAACAAGAATATTTTTGCAGGAAGAAGCAACAGAGGACAGGAACTTTAAATTACCCAATTTTGAATGATTTCTTTTCCACTACGGAATATAAAAGGTTTTTTTGTGGAAACCATGAGGTCATTGTTTTCCAGAGTCTTTACTATAGGAAACAGCTGTGGGGACTACACAAACAGAGAACAGTGCCCCATTTAGTAGCCCCTCATTGTGACAAGTGCATAGATGGGGACAGGAAAAATCCATCAAACCCCACACTAATAATAAAACAAAAGTAATGGGGTCGAACTAAAAACTTTAAGCCACACAAAGGAACATGTAAAACAACTAAATCAGGACAAGCATCTATATTACTACATCTGTATTTTGACTTAAGAGAGACTTCCATGTTTAGACCAGATTAGCTCATTTCGGCATGGGTCACCAAAAACTTAAATGATCCACTTTGCACAGTACCTGAAAATGGTAACAGTCAACAAATATAGCTTAAAAAAGAAGTTTTCTTAAGATTCTCATGTTCAAATACTGTATGACCTGTCCAAAACTGAACTTATCCACCCACCTCCAGAACTATTTTCCATTTTGTTTTTCCAATCTTGAAGAGCACCATCCCAAAACACCATGTTTCAAAATCTTAACATTATTTTCATCTCCTCTTCCTTATTCACTCTTCACATACCCATAAAGCTGCCAACATTGTCACCTCTGTTTCTAATACATTTTGTATATGTTCAAAAGTCAGAGGAAAGGAGCAAGAGACAAGGAAAAGAAAAGAAAGAAATTGGATCCAACACAATCCACTATGGGGCATGTGACTCCCCCTATAATATCACCCCAAGACTTTCAAAGCATCCTGTGACAGAGAAAATACTATTATGTGAGGCAGCTCATTCTATTTTCAGATAACTTGCTCATAAAAATCCTGTATACTGAAGCTCACCAACTCCCTTTTCAAATTCTTTCCCTCCTCTCTCAAAGCTTAAATCTCAAGAGTAACCGAAGTCCTCAAGTGAGGTATACCCAAGTCCACAACAGAACTGGCCCATCACCAGCAAACCTATGTTTATAACAGAGGCTGGTCTGCAAGCTGTCCTTGGTTGTGGCATGTTCGGCCCTGAACATCGTACACCTTCTACAAACCAGGTGCAGAAGTTCAATGCTGCATAAGACATAATAAGACATAATTGCTACAAACAAGGGAGAGGAGGAGAGAGACAGCAACTGATTTAGGAAACACAATCCTCTTGCCTCTGAGAGTGAGTTTTTCTATGTTCTTAAACAGTTCATACCACATGGGGATTATCTGATCCCTGGAAGAATGTATGAGTATATCCATCCACTCCTGTTATCCTTTGGGGGAACAGGCAGTTCTTTAATAACTTTCAGTTTCTTCCTCAGTTATCAGTTGATTTAGGCTTTCTTACTGTAACATTACTGAAGTTCATGTTTTGTTGAAAGTGATTTTATCAGTGTCAGGCAGGCATTCAGTAAACACAGTTATCTGTCCCAAACTAATATAGATATTCAACATTAACATTCACCTGGATTACTTTGCTTTTTGAAACTTGACACAATGATTCTAAAATTTGGAGAACTTTCTGAAGAATAGCAAGAGAAAAAATAAGCAATGATGATACTATGCAGTACCAAACAACAAATTGATAAAACAATATAAAAGTCAGAAATAAACCATAAAATTCTAAAACTAGAGAAACCTTTTGTAAATAAACAAGATGATAATGAGGTTGGGGTAACAATGGTAACAACATCAGTCAACACTTGCTGAGTACTGTTGGTGTGCCAGGCCCTCTGCCAAGTTTTTGTCTCATTTGTTTTCAAAACAACCTCATGAGGTAGACATACTCTTATCTCCATTTTACAGATGAGGAAATTAAGCCCAGAGAGTTAAGTGCCAAAGGTCCTAAGGCTAGCAAGTGGTACAGCCAGGATCTGAACACAGGCAGCCTGGCCTTCCAGCCAAGCTCTTAACCACACACCCTACTATACAAGATGGGAAATGTCAAACCTTAAAATAAATTCCCACTGTACACATGCTCCAAAGTAAACTCCATATTCCCAAAGAGGTAAATATGTTAGAACATAATAGAAAAAAAGAAAAAAAAGAAAAAGAAAAAGAAAAATTATCCTATATACAAGAATAGCTTTTTCAGCTATATAATAATAAAAGCAATAAGGGAAAGAGGTTCAAAAATGTAAATTAAACCCTTCTATAATATATAAAAGTACCAAACTAAAATTAAAGAGCAAGAGAATGAGGAAAATGTCCACATCAAATGTATCAAAAGTTTCATGAAGTTGTTACCTTACACACATATACACTCTATAAAGAGCTATTATAAAGTTTCAAAACAAAATGAAAAAACTTCAAAATCTCAACAGACATCATAATCAAGTACGATTTATTCCTGGAATGAAAGGAGATTCAACATATGAAAATCAATAAATGTAATATACCACACATTGACAAAATGAAGGGGTGTGGGGACCAAAAAATGATAGTTTCGATGAAAAAAAGCACTTGACAAAATCCAACACTCTTTCATGATAAAAACACACAGCAAGCTAGAAATAGAAGGAAATTTCTTCAACATGATAAAGGCCATATATGAAAAGATCACAGCTAATACTATACTCAATGGTGAAAGACTGAAAGCATTTCCTCTAAGATCAAGAAGGATGCCTACTTTTACCACTTCTATTCAATATAGTATTGGAAGTTCTAGCCAGAGAAATTAGACAAGAAAAAGAAATAAAAGGCATAAAAAATGGAATGGAAGAAGTAAAATTATCTCTGTTCACAAGTGACATGATCTTGTAATGTAGAAAGCCCTAAAGATTCCACAAAAAATCTACTAACGCTAATAAAAATGAATTCAGAAAAGTTGCAGGATACAAAATCAACATGCAAAAACCAGTTGCATTTTTATACGCTAGCAGTGAACAATCCAAAAAGGAAATTAATAATTCAATTTACAATAGCATCAACAAGAATAAAATACTTAGGAATAAATGTAACCAAGGAGGGAAGAAAAACCAATACACAGAAAACTGCAAAACACAACTGAAAGAAATTAAAGATGACATTAATAAATAGAAAGACATCTGGCCGGGTGCAGTGGCTCACGCCTGTAATCCTAGCACTCTGGGAGGCCGAGGCGGGTGGATTGTTTGAGCTCAGGAGTTCGAGACCAGCCTGAG
>NW_012147523.1:3539317-3604799 GCF_000956105.1 Propithecus coquereli | reverse complement strand
AAAAAAAAAAAAAAAAAAAAGAAAGACATCCTATGCTCACAGACTGGAAGACTTTATTTTGTTAAGATGACAAACTACCCAAAGCAATCTACGTACTGAATGCAATCTCTATCAAAATCCTAACGGCATTTTTTTGCAGAAACAGAAAAACGTATCCTAAAATTCATATGGAATTTCAAAAGACTCTGCAGCAAAAACAATCTTGAAAAAGACAAAACTGAAAGATTCATGCTTCCTGATTTCAAAACTTAACTAAACACACAACTACAGTAATCAAAACAGTGTGGCACTGGCATAAAAACAGACATACAGAACAACGGCATAGAGAGCCCAGGAGTAAACCCTCACATATATGATCAATTGATATTCAACAAGGGTACCAAGATCACTCAATGGGAAGAAGAATTTTTTCAACCATGTTACTGGGAAAACTGGACAGCCACCTGCGAAAGAATGAAGTTGGACTCTTACCTTATGCTATCCACAAAAAATATTTTAAAATAGATCAAAAACCTAAAGATAAGAGCTGAAACCATAAAACTTAGAGAAAATATAGAGGGAAAACTCCATGACATTGGGTTTGGCAATGATTTCTTGGATATGACACCAAAAGCATAAGCAACAAAAGAAAAAATAAATTGGACCTCATCAAATTTAAAAATTCTTGTGCATGGAAGGACACTATCAAGAGAGTGAAATAACAACCCACAGAAGAGAAGAAAATATTTGCTAATCACATTTCTGATAAGGGATTAACATCCAGAATATAGAAAGAATGCTTACAACTCAACAATAAATATGCAATTCAAAATTGGGCAACTGAATAGACTTTTCTCCAAAGAAGATACACAAATGACCTGAAAAGGTATTCAGCATTAGTCATTAGAGAAATGTAAATGAAAACCACAATGAGATTCCCCTTCACATCCACTAGAATGGCTACTACCAAAAAAACTCAGAAAATAACAAGTGTTGGTGAAGATGTAGAAAACTGGAACCCTCATACATTGCTGGTGGGAATGTAAGATGGTACATTCAGTAGAAGACAGTCTGACAGTCCCTCAAAAAGTTAAACATAGAATTACCATATCATCCAAAAGAATTGAAAACAAAGAACTCAAACAGATATTTGTATACCAATGTTCACAGCATCATTATTCACAATAGTCAAAAGGTGGAAACAACCAAAGTGCCCACAGACAGATGAACGGATAAACAAAATGTGTTATATACATACAATGCAATATTATTCAGTCACTAAAAAAGAATGAAATTCTGATACATTCCACAATATGGATGAACCTTGAAAACGTTATTCTAACTGAAATAAGCTAAACACAAAATGATTTTGCTTATCATACAATTCCATTTTTATGAGGTACCTAGAAAAGGCAAATTCATAGAGTAGAGACAAAGTAGAATAGAGGTTGAGGGGAGTTATTGTTTAATACATACAGTGTTTCTGTTTGAAATGATGAAAAAGTTCTTCAAATGGATAGTGGTGATGGTTGTACAACACTGTGAATGTATTTAATGCCACTGATTTGTATACTTAAAATGGTAAATTTTATGTTACATATATTTTATTACAATAAAAATATTTTTAAACGCTAAGAGATAAATGAACAAATAATGGATATAACAAATTTAAATTATACTATCCCTCGTTTTAATGGTTTTTGAGCATCTGACATGCACCATTTACTGGGCCGGGTGAAGTTTATGATAGAACTAGCAGCACTGTAATTTCTGTAATTTTTGTTTTTGAAAAGTAATATCACAAGGCCGGGCACGGTGGCTCACACCTGTAATCCTAGCACTCTGGGAGGCCGAGGCGGGTGGATCGCTCAAGGTCAGGAGTTCGAGACCAGCCTGACCAAGAGCGAGACCCCCGTCTCTACCAAAAAATAGAAAGAAATGACCTGGACAACTAAAAATATATACATATATAAAAAAATTAGCCAGGCATGGTGGCACATGCCTGTAGTCCCAGCTACTTGGGAGGCTGAGGCAGAAGGATCGCTTGAGCCCAGGAGTCTGAGGTTGCTGTGAGCTAGGCTGACGCCACGGCACTCTAGCCCAAGCAAGAGAGTGAGACTCTGTCTCAAAAAAAAAAAAAGAAAAGAAAAGAAAAGAAAAGTAATATCGCAACACATATAAGAAGTCAAAAAGATGTCCATAAGCTTTTGATGCTCTAAGGACATGTCCTGGAAATTTATCAAAGCAAAAAGCTATACACAGGATTCATGTTCATTATAGTGAAAAAGAGTAGAGAGGAAAATGCCCAATAAAAGAGGACTGGATGAGTAAATGATCAATACCATATAAATAATAAAATAATTAAACATTAAACAGTTTATGAATGCTATTGAGAAACAAAAAATGTTTATAAATTGCGTTAAAAATATAATCCAAAATGGTCTGACCAGAATGATAGCCACTATGTAAAATATGTGTATAAGTAGACAAGAACAAAAAATGTACACTGATGGCACTTTAGGGCAGTGTATTCAGTAGAGTAAGTGCACAGTTATTTAAATTGAAGCTCTGCCCCTGCAACTGCGTAAAGAACCAAACTAGGTCAAATCAGAGTGACAGATTTAGTGCTAGCTTATGTCATTGGTTAGAAAGACATTTTTTTTTTTAAATCTGAGAACTGGGATTTTGTAACAAATAAAAATCTCTAGCCAACTCTATCCTAAACTACCAAATATTTCCCCCCATGAGTTACCATGAGACCACAAATACAACATGTCTAAAATAAACTTTATCATCTTTGGAAAGTTCTAAGCTGCCTCAGTTTCCCAAATGTGACCAGTGTCAAAGAGGCTAAGATATATGTTGTTCTCCCTGAATCTGGTTCTGCCCCTGTCCCTCTTTCACCACCCCATCCATCCTCAATGTCCCTAGCCCCTGAGTGATCATTCTTTTAAAAATAAAAGAAAAAAAGAATCATACCACGAGTCTGTCTAAAATTCTTTGGTGGCTGCCCTCACAGGATGCAAGGCACCCAAGGACTTCCAGATGAGCCCTGCCCAAACCATCACTCAGTGAGCCTCCTTCCTATCCTGCCCCAACTCCAACCCTACCCTTCTGCTACAAGCACCCTAGACCTTAACCTTTTCTGAATAAGCCACATTGTTTGAGGTTCCAAGCCTTTGCACTTGATGGGTTTTCTGCCTTGGAAAGGACTTTCCCACCTCTCCCCTGTCCACGAGGATTCCCAATCTTTCAAGAACACAGTCTAGGTATTGTCTCTTCAGTCCCCTCACAGGACCCCCATTCCTCCCTCAGGTGACCGCACCCCTGGCTTTGCACAGCACTTTTGCACATAACTCTGTCACACCACTCATCCTACCCGACTGCAATAATTTCTTTTTTAATTCATATGCTGAAACCTACTGCAATTATTTCTTATCTGTTTTTCCTTCTAAACCTGGAATTCCTTGAGGGCATGGACACCTCACTCATCTTCATATCCCCAGTACCTTGTAACACAGGACCAGCACAGGAAACGTGCTCAATAAATCTGTGGACATAATAAATCCATATTGTGTCTACCGAATACCAACTTGAATTTGATTCTTAACGGGTATAAACTGACATTTCTGCAGCTCTACATTGCATTTCGGGCTAAGAGCAGGTAGTTACACTGTAAAGTAAACCAGGTTTCACAACTCTGTCTTCCTGGTCTTCCTCCTACATCTCTGACTGCCCCTTCACCAGGTCCTCTCAACTCCTTCCAGCCTCTCATTTTTAGTTTCTCCCAAGGGCCTGGCCTTGGGCTTCTGACCTTCTCCATAGACTCAACATGCTCCTGGATTCAATTATCATCTTTATGCAGCTGAATCCAAGTCTATACAGGTAGTCCTAAATTGCACCTAATTTCCAACTGTCTATTAAGACTCCTCTGTTATGTGAGGGGTCATAACCCATGACCCTCACCCCCACATCTTCAAATTAAATGCATGCCACAAACCACTTCTTTCCAGCTGCTCAATTTCTGTCAGATATCCCCATTACTTCATCACTCTGGCCTGAAACCTCCGTGTTCCCTTTACCACTCCGCCTCTTGCAGTCTCCATAATAATGTTGCAACGTCCTACAAAACGTCTCTTGGATTCACTCTTTCCTCCTCCTTTTCCTCACTTCATACTTGTGATTGTTCTCTCCCTTCATTTACTTTCTCCTCCATCTGATTCATTTTTGCTCACCATCAGACCCATTTTTCTAAAACATAGTTTTCGTTTAATCAGTCTGCATAACTCAAGAAACCTCAACTGAACCACTACTGATTGCAGCCTCAAGGCTAAACTGTTGTGACAGACTCAAAACCTTCCGTAATTTGCCCCTTCTCCTCTCCCTGGCCATCTACATTTAACTCTCTTTCTCTCCAAATCAGTGGTTTTCAACCAGGGGCAATTTTGCAGCCCAGGAACATTCGGCAATATCTGGAGACATTTTTGATTGTCATGTCTGGAGTAGAGGGAGGGGGGTACTGCCAAATTTAGTAGGTAAAAGGCCAGGGATTCTGCTAAACATCTCACAATATCAGGACAGCCCCCCACGACAAGGAATTACCCAGTCCAGATGGCAGTAGTGCCAAGGCTGTGAAGCCCTGCTCCAAACCAAGGATCTCTGTCCCTAGACCATGTCATCTCTATGCCTTTGCTCAGAATATTTCCCCAGCAACCTGAAATATTGTCTCTCTTCCCCTTAACTATCCATGCTTTATTTATCTTTAAATTCCATTGTAAATCCATATCCCGTGGCTTTAAATATCATCTATAGGCCAATGATTCCCAAATGTTTATCTCCAGCCAGTATCAATGTTCTGAACCCCAGACTCCCTTATCCAGCTGCCTACCAGACATCTCATGACTGTCCTATTTAACACTTCTGAACCTGGATTCCTGATCCCAAAACTGCATCTCCTCAAATAAGCATACAGTACCAGCAATCCCCCAGCTGCTCAGGACAAACAGCTGGGAGTCACTATTGAAGCTCCCTCTGCCTTAGTGTCTCCCCGCAAATCAGTCCGTGAGCAAGTCAAGAGTCTACCCTGTCGCAGAGCCGTCTGCATCTTAAGTACCAGCTCATCGGCTCCTGGGAGCCATGCGGCTTCCAAAAGAAAAGAGTCTACCTCCAGATAGATCTCACATTCTCAAATCCATCCACTCCTCCATCTCCATCCACCGCTTTTACCTGGTCCATCACAAAAGCCTCCTAACTGGTCTCCCTGCTTCCATTCTATTCACTATTTAGCACCCGGAATGACCACTTCACATTTTCACGAGATCATGCCAGAACTCTGTTTTAAACCTGCAGCAACCCCCATTGCTTTCAGTACAAAATTTAAACCCCTTACCTTGGCCTACAAGGCCCTGCCCTTCTTTCCAGCCTCCTCTAGCTACAAACAAGGCCTGTCAGATTTTTGAATGTACCCCCGGCTCCTTCCGAATGTAGGGCCTTTTACATACATTTTATTCCTCCCTGCCTGGTCACACCATTATTTTCTCTCTTCCACCTTATCTTTTCCTTTCTCCACTCTTACACAGTAATTTTTAATTTCACATTTATCAGGGTTCATTGGTTAATACTGCCTCCTCCTCTGTGACAACAGAAGTTCCACAAAGGAAGGAACCGCGTGGCCTTTAACCATGTTCATACCATTTTGTTTACTCCTATGTACCCAATGACTAGCACAGGGAGTGGCATGGAGTGAGGAACTCAAATTTATGGACGCTTAGTTGCTGACAATGAATGAAAAGACGAATAAATGAATCCTCTACTTACAATTCAGCTCACAATGATCTCACTCTTCTCTGAACTTCCACTGAACTTTCCTACTCAGTACAGTTAAAAACCACTTCCCTGCAAGCAGGTAAGTTTTCTGAGGGCAAGAACTTTGTCCTATAATCTTCATGCTGAATTCTCCAGTCCCAACCCTTCACCTAAACTGGCCCCTTTATGCAAAACAACTGCACAGCAAATATGATTTAAGTCAGCAAACTTGGAGTTTCTATAATTATCCTGTGTATTTTTATTTCCCAACCAGTCCTCTTGGAAACTTTCTTATAATTCCCAATTCCCCTTTACCAAACTTGATAGGAAGCTGCATACATTACTAGCTCAAAACATACCAGAGAGAGAGCTACACGTTTATACATGCATTTCAACAGTCTGATTATTTTTTTTTTTTTAAGGAAGACTTCCAAAAGTACCTAAGCCTGAGGAGCAATGGCACAAATATGAAGCTAGCTGCAGATGACCTTATTTTTATTACAATTCAGCATCAGAGTCTCAGAGGAAAAAAATGCTACACGTTTCAGCATGTCCATCCTGCATGTTTGTTTTACGTTGAGACCCGTCATTTCAGTGGCTGTACTGATAAGGCCACCCTAGGCCCAGGATGCAGGATGTGCACCAGCAATGCACGGATGCCCAGAGAGTGGACAGTGAATGGAAATTCTGCTCCCTCGGCCACTAGCTAGTGGGTGACCCTTGGTTCCCTCGTCCTGAAAGGCTGGGGCATATTCATATCACACCCAAGTCCAAAACTTTGTGATTCTATCACCTCCTTTCTCCTTCAGAGATTTGGAACTTTACAAAAATTGAAGTGACAGTGTTAGAGGCATCAGGGAACTGACCAGGAAGGAATGTACTTTCTATTTTATATCCTGTCATAAATCTAAAAGTGACCTACACAATTTCATTTTTACCCCATGTTTCAAATGAATTCGAGGGACACCCTGAAGTCCAAGTACTTCATGGGAAACGATGTGAAATATTAATATACTAAAAAGCTTCATACAAACCAGAAAAATGAGTACCATGGGCCTGCAACATAACATCAGAGCTCCACAGCGTGAGTCTATGAAAAAGTCGGGTATGGAACTAAGCGAGTGTAATCCCAATTGCTAGGTTGTTTCTCACTATTCATTTATACATGTTTATTCCTTTTGTAACTTGAGAACTCTGACTAATAAATAGGCATCACCAGCCACCAAAGTTCAAGGAAAAAAACATGGGAGAGAAAATTCAATTCATCAATCACTTTTTGTTTTACTGCAAATTTGGAAGAAGTCCCCACAATTCTTTTATCAGTAGATCACGCTGTTCTAGTTGTTCTTCGCCAGCACAGTTTAAAAACTGCTGCCATCAAACTTATTTTTCTTGCTTAAAAGATGGCTATCCATCTTTTTATTTATTGCGAAAGGGCACTGAGTACTAGAAATCAGAAAGCATTTGTAAGAACTTAGAGCAACCATGCTCCTATTAAGGCAGTAAACCGATTTCCCCTAAAAATAGCATATTGAGTATTCGGTTCAAACTGACTTACCTTATCTCACTGTTCTCTAAGAAACTGATACAAGGATCCCGCCAGTGAAGTCCAAGTTTTACCCTAGTACTGCTGCACACACATATCCACAGCAAGAAGAAACAGTAACAAGGTAATCATTTTTAATCTGGAGGTAAGGGAAACTTGTGTTGAGGCAGTTCAAAACACTCCTCCAACAAAGCTTCTCAACCTGAGCACTACTAACATTTTGGGCTGGATAATCCTTCACTGAGGGGAGCTGTCCTGCATGTTCCAGGTTTAGTGGCATCCCTGGAATCTACCCACCTCACCCCAGTTGTAACAACCAAGTAGGTCTCCCAAGGGATGGGAGCGTGGGTGAGGCAGGAAGAGAAAAAAGTACCCTTGAGAACTAGTGGCTGAGAACCAGTGCTCTAACAGCAGGAGAAGAATATCTGTGTAAAAAGAGAAAGGATATAAGTAGCAGCTAGTGAAGTTTTTTAAAGCATATCGACGTTGGGCCAGTCAATTCATTCCATTCTGGGAAATGAAAACCCAACTTTAACAACCATCTAGCCTATCCAAAACCAAAAAACTGTTTAACTGGCAAGCTCCTAAAGCTCAAATCAATGTGGTTAGAAAGCAAGAAAGAATTCTAATTGAAAAACTTACAAAGAAAAGCATTAGTAACTCAAAGTTTTCAGACGATAAAAGCACATTCAAAGACACAGTAAGTGCTTTTCCAACCTCAAAGCAAACTATCTCAAGATGACAAATTTGTTTTATCTCCTCTGCCAACTCCAACCAACTGGAGCGCAGAACTGAGCAGGATCTGGGGCTGAATGAGAGCTACCTGCAAGTGAAAAATATCTGAAGCAAATATTGATGTCTGCCACAAACAGGCAAGGCATGGTGACAGGTATGCCTCATGTCCATCTTCTTGGTGTTCAACTTTGTGTTCAAAATAATACCCATCAAATTTGGCTATAATAAACATTTTGGGGGGGGGGAAGAAAAAGTAATCCTCCACAGTGCCACGAGGCTTACCCAATTGGGGAAAGAAAAGAAAAAATATATCTGATTATGTCACTCCCATGCTTAAAAATCAGCTGTGGATTCTCAGCTTCCAGAGGATAAACTCCAAACCTGCAAAGCTCACAAAGCCCTTCAGGATCCATTTATAACACACTTCTCCCAGACTTTCTCCACCCCCAAAGCTCTCCAGCCACTAAATGTCTATTCCCCAACAACCACCTGCCTGCCTGGCAAACTTCTATTCATCCTCAGAACACTGCTCAGAAGTCACCTTTTCTGTGATGCTTTACTTGTTCCTTGGCGCCTGCTGTTCAAAGTATGGTCCTTGGGACCTGCAGCATCGGCATTACCTGGGAGATTGTTAAAAATGCAGAATCTCAGGCATGACTCCAGCTCTACTGAATCCAAATCTGCTTTGTAACAAAATCCCCAGGTGAATTATGTGCATATTAAAGTGTGAGAAGCTGTCTGAGGGACCTTATCGTATCCCACTAGACTCAGCTCTTCACAGGCAGATATGGTGTCTTCCCCAAATGAAAAGCGCATAGCTTGTGGTAGGTGTGGCACTTTGGTGGGGTGCCTGAGAGGTAAAACCCTTCCTTTACTCATCTATATTAAGGCAGGAAAACACGAAAACCCACCTTCCAGCCTCCATGGCAGCCAACTGACATAGTTATAGTCAATGAGATATCAGCAGAAGCCTGCTAAGGGGGCTTCTGGAAGAACTTTAATTTCCCTAATGACTTCCTGCCTTCCTGTGTAAAATGCCGGGTGCTGCAGCTGCCATCATCAGACAACCATGAGGTGACAAACATGAGAACAAAAAGCCAATAATAGCTAAGGACAACAGGGTGGAAACACAGAAATGCTCTGGGTCCTAGTTGGGCCCATCAAGCCACTGTACTACCTTAGAACCACCTACCTCCAGACTACAGTGTGAGCTAATTCAACATTTTTACTGCTTAAGGCACTACCATTAGCGATTTCTCTTTCTTGTGCTGAATGCATTCCTAACTGATTGAGTAAACCTTCAACAAATGGGAGGTGAATGAATGAATGCAGAATGAAACCTACTAAAGGTTCAGAAGATTGTATTTTTAAAAAAGCAAGGCCTCTAAGAATCTGTTCGAGTCTGCCAAAGTATGCCTATAAATCAGCCACTTAAGTTCTAGAATTATTGACCCATTTCTGTTCACAGCTTAATGGATTTAAAAAAAAGTGAACACAAACTCATTAAAAGCACTGGAAATATTCACATACAAAGATGCTCATTTTCACACCAAATTTAAACACTGGACTCTGACCTTGAAAAGTATGCAACTGCTGTGGCTACTTACAGGCAGCTATAAGCAGAGAGGGAAGAAAAACAACAACAACAAAAAACCTACAGCAGCCAGGTTCTCCTGGCCATCCGACTTCTACTTTCTTATTTTGAGATCTCTGACATAGATCTCATTTTTTTCTAGTCTCTATCTCAGTGAAGTATTTCCATTTAAATCTCCAAGATCAAACAGCAATCATTTTCTTCTTTTTGAGAAAAACAAGGCTGAGCAACATAAATAAAATAGAAAGTATTAAAAGGGGAGGGACGCACACTAGCCCTGTTGTTCAGCAAGAAAGTAACAAAGTGCAGACTCTTCAGCTAGATCACCGTTTTCTATTTTAACCAAATCATCTATTTTTATGTAAATAAATGCATTTTATAAAGAAAATTTATAGCACCAATGGGAAACCAGTACCATTTGCCATAAATTGAAGACAAATTAAAAAACAAATCCAATAAAAAGTAACCTTATTAAATTCAAGCTATGGTGGCCTGCCAAAGCCTCTAAACTTGAAGCTTGTTCTCTCTTTAAAAAACAAAAGGGATGGGGGATATGCAAAGAGATGTTAAAAACAGGCTAATATAAAGAGGAGACCTTCTTCTGGGCCTGAACAGGATAGAAAGAGAACAGAAAAGGACTTAACTTTCTCTCTGTTTGATGTCATTCTATTTAATATCATATCCATGTCCCACCTAAAAGTAACCCGTATACACTCTCAAATCATTTTCCCCTTCTGCTTAGAGTAAGAGTCCAATTCCTTAGTGCAGCCCAAATTGGCCCTATACCATCTGGCCCCAGCCCACCACCACTCAGCTCTCAAATCTCACCCTCTCACTACATTCGCAGACAGCAAATGAGGGCCCCAAGGGCCACATATGTCCCCCAATTTAAAGTAGGCTGCCAGAACACCAATCGCATCACCTGGTTTCGCTTTCTTCAAACTTCTATTTGATATTATCTCGTTATTAAAGTGTTAAATAACAAAAATAATAATAGCAAATACACATGGTACTAGGCACAGCTGAAGCATTTTATACATTAGATTGAACACTGTAAAAGTGCCAAAAGATCAAAAATGGATAACTTCATAGTGTTCAACCTAATATATTAACTTGTTTGTAGCTCACAACCACCTTATAAGGTAGGTGCCAGATGAAGAAACTGTTGCACAGAGAGGGTGAGTAACCTGCCCGCAGTCACACCGCTAGTAAGCGGCAGAACCAGGATTTGACCACAGGCTGAACACTCCCACCCCCTAAGATTGCAAGTTCCTAGAAGGCAGGCAGTCTTGCTCACCGCAATATCGTCCCCCAATGCCTATCACAGGGTAGGGGCAAGTATGTAGTAAGCTGTCAATAAGTATACAATGAATGAAAGTCCCTTACAATCAGTGACATCTGTCCCAGACCTCTCCGAGCAACCAATGTAGACGTCTGCCTAGCCGAGAGGAGCGGAGGGAAGGAAGACTTGGGCGGGCGGGTGCCCCAGGGACTTGGGAGCGGCGCCGCGCGCGGGCTCACCTTGAAGTCGCGGCTATGCTGCGGCGTGTACTCCAGGGTCCAGAGGGCCCGCACCAGGTGCGCCAGCTGCTCGGTGACCTCGCCCTGGCCCTGCGCGCCACGGCCCGCAGGCTGCTCGGGGTCAGGCGAGGGCTCTGGCCGCCCCGCCCGGTACTGGCCCAGCGCCAGGTACTCGGCGAAGAGCTCGGTGTTGCTGAGGCACTGCAGCGTGGCGTTCATGAAGCACGTGTTGCCGTGGTTGCGGAGCCCCGCCACGCCGGGCACCGGCTCGGCGGCGCAGGAGGGCGGCGCGGGCGGCGCGGGCGGCGGCGGCGTGGGCGCGGCGGCCGGCCCGGGCGGGAAGCAGCTGCGGAGGCCGCCGCGGTCCGGGGCGGCGCCCTCAGAGCTAAGGTGCGAGAGCGTGGACAGCGTCTTGAGGACGCGGCTCATGAAGCTGCCCACCGAGCGTGCAGAGGATGGCGAGGAGGGCGCGGCTGGCCCGGGACCCCCAGCGCCGCCGCCGCCGGCCGCGCGGCCGCTCCGGAACAGCCGCTTGCTGAAGGAGCGCTTCTCCTTCCCGCCCGCCGCCGCCGCCGCGGGCGGCCCGGGCCCGGGCGCCGTTACCTTGGACATGGCGGCGGCCGCAGACGCTCATCACCGCGCCGGCCCGCCCGGCCCACGGCTCCGCCACGGCCGCCGCCGCATCCTGCCGCGCCGCGCCTCACCGGGCCCGGGGCTCGACGCCCCACACTCCTAAGAGCGCCGCGGAGCCAGCGAACGAGCGAGCGGCGGCCGGCGGGGCGGGCGGGCGCGCGCGCGCGGTCCGCCCAGCTGGGCGGCTCACGTGACCCGACTCCGGCACCTCCCGCCTGGCGCTGAAGCCGCCACGGCCGCCATGTTGACTGTGGGAACGTAGCCGCTTCTCCAGCCGGACGCTAGGACTCTCGGCTGTGGGCGCGGTGCTGCTGCGTGAAGCCCGAAGGAGGCCATGTCTAGTGTGGGCGCGGTCCGGGCGTGGAGGGGCTGGGAGGTGGACCCCAAGGGTGGGTCTCGGTCTTTGCTGATCGGATGGCGCAGACCTAGGGAATCTGCAGGAATCAGGATGCCTCCCCTCACAAGACCATAGAAGAGCTGGTGGGCATGGCCCCGACCGGTCCTGGGCAAGGCAACCCCGCCTGGCCCCCAAGGGACATTGCAGATCCCCACCGCCTGCGTGCCATCCGAACGCCGTCACAGAGCCTGGCACTACCGGGTGGGCTTTGCTGCACCTTGGGGTCCCGGCGAAGCGCTGTTATAGGAGCTACCTTACTTTTCATTCAAACCTTTAGAACCCTCTGAGCTCTCCCATCATTCGTTCATTCAACAGATAATTACTGAGAACCTGCTATGTGCCAGGCACTGTGCTAGACCATGGGAATACTACAAAGAATGAAACTAACACGGTTTCTGCCTGCCCGCCTGCAGCTTACATTCCTAGCAGATGCTTATAATAGCTGCTATATTCCACACATCATGCCAAGCATGGAATATCTTCTTTAATCTTCAATGCAACGGCTTTGGGATTGGTACAGTTTTTGTCCAATTCAGACCCAAGTTTGATTAAAGCCCTCATATCGGCCTATAAACCGGAGGTCACGGACCCACAAATATCACAGGGACCAGATCTAGGTCACGGCAATGAGTGAAGAATCCTGGTGTTTCAATCATATTGACCTTTAAGTGATTTGGCTCTCAGTGTTGGGGAGAATATAAGGAACAATAGGGACAATCGCAAACTGCAGGTTAACATCCTTTTAAAGTGGTGGCTGCCACTCAGTTCCAGCCAGTTGTTCCCATGCGAGAATGAGAGTTCAGTGTTACCAGATCAACTGATTTTTTAAAGAGAAGGTGGAAATCCTATTTTTAAATGTTGGTTCCATGAAAAAAAAAAGTGCAGGAAAAAAAAAAAAACCAGTACATCTTTGGACTGCCTTTAGCCTAAAACCACTGGTACGTGACCTCTCTGTAGGTTCTCCTCTTTGCTAACAGGGCTAGCCTGAGTCCTGGTTACTGCAGAAGGGAGAAATCAGGCAAGGGATTCACCTTTTTAAAGCATGAAGGCAACCCTACCTCACATTTAAAGAAAATGGTTTTTCCCTCTGGCTTTCCACTGCGTTGTAAGTAGGGCCCTATGACATTCCCAAGGTGCTCTTCGTTGTGCCTAATCACCTCCCTCCCACCTCCTAGTCAAAATATCCGTTCCTCACTGCACCTTGAGCTCATCTGGACGTCAGGAAGGAAGCCATCTGATCATTCATACTAAAGTGTGAGTGCAATGATCCTCAACTTTCGCAGACACGTTTGTGGCTCTAGGTGCTTTGATCCAGACACAAGGACCTTTGCCAAAGCCGGTCCCTCTGCCATGAACACTTCTCCTTGAACCTCTTCACTTAGCTAACTTCTCCTCATCCTTAAAGCCTCACCTTAGGTATCATCCGCTTTAGGAGGCATCTCTTCCACAGGCTCTCTCGGCACCTATGGCATGACACTGACTTGACCATATTAGAATTCCATTTACAGTCTGTCACCATCACTGAAGTACAAGCTTCAACCTCACTGACACCCATCTTACTCATCACTGAGTACCCAGTATGGTAGCCATCATAGAGCAGAATGGTTATGTGGCAACAGTATATCTAAACGAAGTCTGAACTCCTTGGTGGGACCGGTAAGAACCCTCTTTCCAGTCTGGCCCCTCTCACCATTCTAGGCTTATGGGTCCCCATGGGTCCCCAAAGCCATCCAATCCCAGCTTAGACAGAACAGGCTTGGAAGAGTCTATAGTTGGAACACTCCGATGGTCATTCTTGAAGACTCACCCTGAACAGCATTCTATAGTAAATCTTCCACTTTCCTTCTCTGTATCTACTCCTTACCCTCAAGCTAGAAAAAGACAAGTTAAAAACAACAATGCGGTAAATATTATCATGACCTATACTTTGTCTACCCCTGCAGCTATCTCCTTAGCTGAAACCTTGCATCAAAGAGTATGTACATATTACACCTATTGTCAAACTGACCTCTAGAAAGGTTTTATCCTGCCAACAGTGAATGGGGAACACACATTTCCTAATCCCAAGATAGTGTTGAGGTTTTCAGTCTTTGTCACATAGACAAATCTGATGAACAAAAGATGGCATATTAATGTGCTTTTGTTTGCTTGAGTGAGGTTGAACACAGAGCACTGATCTTTCAGCTATCCAACAACTAAACCGACTTCTTATCTGGAGGGGATACCAATTTAGGCAGGACGACAAGCTCCCATTATGAAAACTGGGTAAGGAACGGCAGCAGGTATTCCCTTTCCCACCCCCAAAAGCCAGAGCCCAGGAAGATGACCTAAGAAAGACCAACTAGATGCTCCTACCTGGACCTTGGATCTGGAAGTATTGATACAAGGTTAGTTGGAGATAGTGCAGCAAATTAATGAATCTAGTGGCTATATATTCAGCAGTGTAGCAGTGCAGTGGTACACAATTCCAGGCGTGGTAGCAGCAAGTGTCCAACTGGCTACTCTAGTGGCAAGTTCTTACAGGTGTCTGCCTCCCTGGTTTACTGCCCAGGCCTGTTTCTCCAGCTCTCTTTATTCTGTGAGCTAACCTGATAGGCCTCCTATAAATTCCTTTTTTGCTGAAACTAAGCAGTGTCAGTTTCTGTTGTTCGCGAACAAGAAAATGAGTAGTAATACTTTTTTGTCAGCAATTTCTATTTTTACTGGTATGATTTACCTTCAACATCATTTGCCAATTTTTCTTTTTGGTATATTCCTTATTCCTTTTATAAATGTTGGCTCATGAAAGTTTTATATGTGAATTATATTATTTATTGGTCTATACTATTTCATTTTGGTTATCTTTCAACCATATTTACAGTGTTTTCATATCATGTAGAGAATTTTAATTATTTTAAGAGTCAAATGAGTCAGTCTTTTTCAAAAAGTTTTCTGATTTTTTTTTACGTGCTTAGACAAACAGCCTTCCCCTACTCCGAGACAATAAGAATACTCATTGATGTTTTCGTTTAATGCTGTTATGGGTTTTTTTTTTCCTTACTCTTAGCGTTGTCTCCATCTGGAATTTATTTTTGTGTGAGCAATGAGGTAGGGATCTTGCCTTTTCCCCACCCTACATGGCTAGCCAATTGTCTCAGCATCATTTTCTAAGTAATCTAACCTTTTCCCACTGCTTTAAAATGCCACTTTTATCACCTATTAAACTCCACATACATTTAAGGTTTTTAAAAATAGTGTTCTATCCCATTAATATGTCTCTATATCTCAGGACAATATAGGTTTAGAATACACTGAAACGTTTTATAGGCAATACTTCCTAGATTTTGTTAGCTATCCATTTGCTCACTCTCAAATGAATTTAATCCTTTGGGGGGATTCATTTTTATAGATTAATTTAGGGAAAATTGACATCATCACAATATTCATCTTTTTGAAGAAGAAAGTATGTCTTTTAAAAACTATACAAGGGCTTTCTTTCTTTCTTTTTTAATTAGAGACAGGGTCTCACTCTTGCTCAGCCTGGTCTTGAACTCCTGACTTCAAGCGATCCTCCCACCTCCGCCTCCCAGAGTGCTAGGATTATAGGCGTGAGCCACCACACCTGGCCACAAGGGCTTTCTATGTCCCTGAGAGGACCATAGTTTCTTTCCTATTTGTTACTATTATGAATGGCATTATATTTTATGCCATTATATTTTATGTTGTTTGTCTATAGGACAAAAACATTTTTTTTTGTAACCAGCCACCTTGATATACTTTCATTCTTTCTCACAGTTGTCAGTTGATTCTCTTGGGGTTTTTAGGAATTTATATCAATACATGAGATAATAACCTTGCTTCTTCCTTTATACTCTTTTTTTTTTCTCCTGTCTAATTGCCCTTCCAGAATTCTATCAGTAGTAGTCATAAAAGTAGGAAAGCCTGCATTGTTTCTGACATTAATAACAATTCTTCTAGTGCTTCACCATTAAGCATGATGCTTACTTTTGGTTTGAGATGTACATTATTTATTGCATTAAAGTGGTATCCATTTATTCCTACTTCAGAAAGGGTTATTATCAGAAATGGATCTTGAATTTTATCAAATGCCTTCTGGGCATCAGTAGAGAGGAGCATCTGCTTTTTTCTCCTTTGGCCTCTATATCCATCACAGATTCTTGGTTGCAAACAACAGAAACTATTTTTACTAACTTTAGCAGAAAAGACGTTCATTAGAAGAAAATCGACAGCTCACAGAACTGTCAGAAAAGCTTCAGAATCAGACTTGAGAAACCAAGGAAGACAGTACATAGCCAGGACCCTGCTCCAGAAAATGCTGCTCAAGATGTCATTGTTGGCACCACTGGTGCAGCTGGCATCACCATCAGACAATGGCAGCCACACAACTTGGCTCTTGGTTCTACTGTAGCCACTATGAATAATCTTGATAGTTTCTGATTGTCTCTGAACTTTTACTAACACACATTCAACATTCCAAGCTCAAAGTGGAAGCACTCATTGGTTGCATAGCTCCCGGGTCTGGTCACTGGGAAGTAGGGAAAGGACCATCACCTCCCTCCAGCTTCCATAGTGGGAGCTGCCTTCCAGCTATCTTGAAATTCCCCCCAAAAGGAAGATTATTCAATGCTGGACAGCCAAAACTGGCAAAAATCCACTACAACCTACTCTTGAGAGGTAGCATACTGATAGCGTTAAAGGTATTGCTTTATCTATTTGCTAACATTTCATATAGAATTTTTATCTATATTTATAAGAAAGTCAGCTTGGAGTGCGTGTGTGTGTGTGTGTGTGTGTGTGTGTGCCTGCGCGCACGTGCTATCCACATCAGATTTCAGTTTTACCAGCTTTATAAAAAAAAACCTGTGAAGCGTCCCTATTTTCTTTAGGCTCTGGAACAACTTAAATGAAGTATGACTGCACCTGTGACTCTCTTTTCATGACTGCCTTCAGTCTACTGGCACGGCCTCGCAGGCACACACAGAGCCCTGAAGGTGCCTGGTGGTTTGTCTCCTGAGATGGTGCTTGGCCAGTAACTGTTGAGCACAGGAGTATGAAGCCCGCTTCCTTGCCTCTAGTCATGGCAACCTCTGAGGTGTAACTTACATTCCAGAGCCCCCTGCAGGATTTAGCTGAAGGTACTCTTTCCCCAAATTCCAGCTGTGCTTGACTTCTGTTTTCTTGATCTGCCTTCCCTTAGCCCTTACCAGTTTCTTCTGAGAGTGCTTCCTGAATAAATCACTTGCACAAGAATTCTCATCTCAGAGTCTGGTTCTGGGAAACTGGTCTAAGACAAAGAAGATTTAAGTTAGTCTCTGCCCTTAAGAAATGGCATCTCATCTAATAAATTGCACTGTGACACCTGGACATTGTAATAGAGATAAAAATGAAATCCTGTGAGAGTATAGAAGATGAGGATAATAACTCGATTGCTATGGTCTATGGTACAATGGTCTGAATATTTGTGTTCCTCCAAAATTCATATGTTGAAATTCTAACCCCCAAGGTGATGGCATTAAGAGGTGGGACATTTGGGAGGTAATTAGATCATGGAGGCAGAGCCCTCATGAGTGGAATTACTGCCCTTACAAAAAGCCCTCTTGCTCCTTTAACCGTGTAAGGACAAGATTGCTTTATCTGTTTGCTAACATTTCATATAGAGTTTTTATCTATATTTATAAGAAAGTCAGCTTGAAGTATGTGTGTGTGTGTGTGCGCATGTGCACGCACAGGCTATCCAAGATGGCACAAGATGAACCAAGATGGTTCAAGATGGCACACCCCCATGAACCAGAAAGCAGAATCTCACCAGACACCAAATCTGCCAGCACCTTGATCTTGGACTTCCCAGTCTCCAGAACTGTGAAAAATAAATTGCTATTGTTTATATGCTATTTAGTTTATGGTATTTTTGTTATAGCAGCCCAAATGGACTAAGACAAGAGGACAAAACTAACACTGCATTTAGGAAGTGTTAGCCAATCTGGCTTTTGAAGGATAAATAGGAGTTTGCCAGATAGAAAATGTAGTATGCAGGTGGGGTGTTACAAGCAGAGATCAAACGGGCAAAAACTTACAATTACAAATTACATGTGGTTCTTATGTGTTAGGAATTCAAAATGTAGTGAGTGAACTTGGAAAACCAACCAGGTCTTAGAGAAATTATAGTACAAGGGATAAATAGGAGCTAAAATAAACAAGATGCTGTTGTTCTTGCCTCGGAGAATGGAGCTGGGTATGGAAGAGAGAGAATGAGCTTTCCAGGCAGACAAGGGAGTGAGAAACCTCAAGAAGAGAGGCTCACATGTATAATGACACACACACATGAAAAGGCTTCATGTGGCAAGGAAGTTTGAGGAGTTCAAGGTGGCTTTACAGACTCAGAATAACACAAGAAAAGCATGCTCTTTTCATTCATTTCCTCTCAAAAGGAAAACTCTCCGTGTGGTGCTAGCAGGTTTGGTAACCCTCTGTAACACTTACTAACATCTTTCCTTCTCTCCTTAAACAGAAATGGAGCAAGCCTCAAGTTCAGAGCCTTCAGCAGGCAGCAGTATTGTGGCAGTTTGTATTTCGCATCCCACATGCTATTTGAGAATCTTGCCACTTCCTGATAAAGAGGTAGAATGTAAGACCCTCTTTTAAATCTTGGTGAGCTTTTGTGGCTGCCTCAAGAATTTGGCGAAGTAAGACTGTGTGACTTCTGGAGCCAGATCATAAAAGGCCACATATATGCCTTCCGTTTGGTGCTCTCTCAAGGTGCTCACCCTGGGAACCCAGCTGCCATGCTGGGAGGGAAACCAGGCCACACTGAGAGGCCCACATGGAAAGGAACCAAATCCTTGGCCGTGGCTGAGCTCCAGCTGACAACTGGCACCGACTTGCCAGCCATGTGAGTGAGCAGTCTTGGAAGTGGATCCTTCAGCCCACTGTCTGTTTACCCCAGGGATGCCACATAGTGCCGAGACAAGCCCTCCCTGCCGAGCCCTGCAGATTGCAAATTAGTGAGCAAAATGGATTATTGTATTGTTTTAACCCATTTTGTATTGGGGGTCATTTGTTACCTAGGATTGGGTAGCCAGAACAAGTATCTAGACAGATTTGAATTACATTGTTTTGTTTTATTCTATTTTTACATTTGCCCTCTATTCATAGCAACACTGATCTCCCATTTGCCCCAGTGATGTGAAGTTTTCTTTGAAAATACGTTTATCCCTTGAGTGTGAGCTAGACTTTGTGACTCGCTTCCAAAGAACAAAGTATAGAAAGGGGAAAATAATAACTTTAGAGTGGAACACTCTGGCAGCCATGATCTAAACCAAGAGATCAAGGTTAACATTAATAGTGATAAGTTATGTTGATATCAAGTATCTCCTGATGGGATGGGATGAAGATGGCATTTCTCCTCTGTGGTATGCTTGGCTCAAACCTATAACCCCCGTCTAATGATGAATAAAAATATCAGACAAACCTAAATTTAGGGATATTCTATAGAATTACCTGTTGAGGTCAGAAAAGAACCTGAGAAAATATCACAGATAGAAGAGACTAAAAATACATGAGGACTAAATGCAATAACGTATCTAAGACTGGATCCTGGAACAGAAAAAGGATATTAGTGGAAAACTTGATGAAGCAGGTTTCATCATAAAATCTGGAGATTAGCTAATAGTGTTATACCAATGTTAATTTCTTAGTCTAATAAATGTACCATGGTATTGTGGTTATGTGAAATGTTAACATTAGCAGACATTGGGTGAAGGGTAGACATGAACTCTCTGTACTATCTTTGCAGCTCTTCTGTAAATCTAAAATTATTCCAACGTAAAAGGTTTGTTAAAATACATTTAACTCGGGAGGCTGAGGCTGGAGCATTGCTTGAGCTCAGGAGTTCAAGGCTATAGTACATTATAGATTGCATCTGTGAATAGCCACTGCACTCCAGCCTGGGCAACATAGTGAGACCCCATCTAAAAAGACAAAAATATATTTAAGTTTAAAAAAATGGGGAGGTCAATTGAAAAAATCATGAGACGAATTTTGTAAGGATGACACGAGAATGACTGAGGAGATGCTGATGCCTTTGAGGGAGAGGTCACATCTGGGCACCTTGAGAGACAAGTGACGTGCTTGTTTGGTACAAGGAGCCCACAGTGGGGCTCTCAGTTCAGGTCTCTGAGATCAGAATGGAGGGGAAATCTGGTGACCCTTACTCAGAGAGCAGATTCCTCCTGGGAACCCTAAGACCATCTCAGAAGGAGTCAGGAACAATGGAACAGAGACCCTGATCCTGTCTAAGAAGACTTCCAGAGACCTCGGGGAGTCAGATGCCCAAGTGACACCATAACTCCATGGAATGAAAAAAATAAAACCTTTAATTTTTTTTTTTTTTGGCCAATAATAAGAGAATCATGAGATTCATTGCAGTGCAAATATTCAACAAATGTCAGAGTGCTTACTATGTGATCGGCACCTGTTCAAGATTCTGGGGGTGCAATAGTGAAAACACAAAGTGTTTTCCATTCTAGTGGGACATGACAGAAAATAAGCAAATACTGTATGCAATATAATTTCAGCTACTGATAATTGCTTTGCAGAAAAATCAAACCAAGTAGGGAGCGAGGGAGTAATGGGAGAGAGACTATTTTATGTAGAGAGTTGAACACAGACTCTTTGAGGAGGGATATTTGAACAGGGAACTGAATGCGGTAAGGAAACAAGCAGCTTTGGAAACCTCGGGATAACCACTCCAGACAGAAGCAAGAGGAAGTACAAGAGCCCTGAGATGGGAATCAGTCTGGCATGTTCCAGAAAGAGTACGATCAGAGTGGCTGCAGTGAATTGGGCAAAGCAGCAAGGGAAAAGTTCAAGTTCCCCATCACATAAAGAGGAACACTGTGCTGTGCTAGCTCAGAGTGCTCAACACAATGTTACAAAATAGATTAAGCTAATGCCAAAAGACAGTTAGTTACCAGGCACAAGAGGTGTGCCTCAGCACTTTCTTGAGGCAGAGGCATCCAGTGTAAACCAGCCCTGACAGCTTTAGAACAGCTTTAGTTTGTCTATAATACCCTTTAGCTAATTGTAATACTAAAATCTCCGCCTAGTGGAGAATTATAGTATCATTGACATGACATGGGTTGTATGAAGGCCCATGATGATTTGTACTGGGCATGCTTGATTTGTTTCAGGTGAAAACATGTAAAAGCTCCACGTCACTCACTGGGAAGAGATTCAAGGCAACACCACTGGTAGGCAGCGTGGATTTCATAAATACTGTCTGAAGAACTTCTCCCACCGCCCAGGAGTTTTGGGAGAGTTCCTATCTTGACCTGAGTGAGTGCTCTTGCAAGTGACCTCTAATAAACTCATTTAAGTGACCATGCTGGACTTGTCTGAGCCATTTTTTGGTCTCTTGGCTCCATCTCAGTTTAGGGGGTGCTTTTTCTATACTGTCCCAAGATTTTCCCAAAACAAGCAAGAAAATGGCCAAAGATGAAGTGGAAGAGATAGGGAAGGGGTCAGATAACACAGGACCTAGTGGCCTTGGTGAGGAATACTGAAGATTAAAATCTGGGCAAAAATGTAGAAGATGCTGTTGGTTGTAATTTGGATACCATGCAATGAGTAATGTATAATTGTGTGAATGATTCGGAACTTTGGAAATGAAATTTGACGATAGAGGGATTTCTAGAAAAATAGTGCAAGTTAAACATATCAATTTTCCTCTTTTACACACCAAAATTTTACAGAAATGAGAGTGAAAGGATAAAAAAGATATAGCTCTACAACAGAGAGATCAGAAGAGGAAAAACCAGTCAATGAGAGGTTGTGTGAGTTAAGTTTTCATCAGGGAGATAGAAACCATCTGTGTATTTCAAGCAGGAAGGGTTTGAATATGGGGAAGTCCAGGTTCACCCCACCATTGGAAGGCTGGGGGAACGAAGGGCAGGCAATGTGCTGCCACCAATCTCAGACTGTAGCTCTGACAAAATCATAAAAGCTCCAGTGGAAACTCTCTGTATCTTAAGGGCTGGGCTGGGACTCAGTAAGGCTAGTGAGGCAGTTGGACACAAATTTTTAGGGGGCATCAAAGAATATTTTAATGCAATATATTTTTTACTTTATTTACTTTTAATTGATAAATAATTGTCTATATTTATGGTGTGCAATGTGATGCTTTGACCTAGGTACACATTGTATTATAGAAAGATTCCATCAAGCTAATTAACATTTTATTGCGGTATTTTTCAAAAGCAAACTTAATGCAAATAAAATCCACGATGAACAAAATGTCCAAATTTTAAATGAAAACAAAATTCAACCCTGTACTTGCACAACCCCGCCTCCCTCACCTCTCCCTAATCCCCGGCTCAAGAGCTCTGGGAGGACTGACTTACTGTCTATTTAGCAGCTACCCACAGCAATAAAATGGGTCATTTGCAGCAGCCTGCCTGGAAGCTAATGAGAACGTCAGGTCTGCTAAATACGCATCTGTCTGCCCACAACTGCTGCCAAAGCACAACAGCTTCTTCTCATTTATCTTCCAAATCTTTGTGAATACCTCCCATTGGCAAACTCTAAGAAAGAGATTCTTGGAATGTAATTCTAGGCTTCTTCCCTGTGATGCAGAAGAAACCATAGAAGAGGGAAGTAATGCTGTCAAGTCTCTAACAGACAATCCAACGGAGAGATGTCAAGAAGTTTCAAAAGCTGCAAATCAGCTAAAGATATTAGCAGAACTGAAACATATCAAATACTTACAGAGAGAAGAACATCAACAAGCAAACCTTTGGAGAAGCTCTAAAAGGTCACCGTTCTGGGCTGAATTTTGTTCCCCCAAAATTCATATGTTGAAGTCCTAACCCCCCAGCACCTCAGAATGTGACTGTATTTGGGTATAGGGTTTTTAAAGAGGGTGTTGAGCTTAAATGAGGTCATTGGGATGGGCCCTAATCCAATATGACCAGCTTCCTTTTAGGAAGAGGAGATTAGGACACAGACACACACAGAGAGAAGACCACGTGAAGACTCAGGGAGGAGAAGGCCACTGACAAGCCAAGGAGAAAGGTCTCATGAGAAACCAACCTTGCCAACACCTTCATCTCAGACTTACAGCCTCCAGAATTGGGAAAAAAATAAATTTCTGTTGTTTAAGCCCCCCGGTCTGTAGTATTTTGTTAGCACAGCCCTAGCAAACTAACACAGTTAGGAATTGGAGCCATCAGATGCAGCAAAAGGGAGAGATACAGCTTAAAATAGAGGACCCAGTTGGAAGTCTGTATATTTAGAACCTTAGGGAATCCTCACTTGTCACATACATCCAGGCAACGACGCTTCTAGCCCCCACTGTCAGCATGAAGTGTTGTCAACAAAGACATTAAACTAGAGAGGCTCCAAGCTCGAAGAAACAAGGTCTCGTAAAGGGCAAGGAAGAAAAACTATCCTGAAAACTAGGGAAAAAAATAAAAGATTGCAACCTAAAGATTCAGACATGAACCCTGACCGCACCCACTTTTGCCATGGAGTCCCAGACTGGTATAAGAAATTGGCATTCTTTTCTAGAGAGTTAGGGCTCTGCAAAGGTCTGCACAGAGTGATGTTTGGGGATCTGACCCAAATGGCTGCCTTTCTTCCAAACATCTCACAATGAGGCCCTCTGAGTTGAAAAGCCCCACCTCACACCCACGGCTTTTTAGTATCTCACTCTTAAACAGATAAATAGTGAGCTCAGGATCATCAGATATTTAAGGAAAGCCCCCAACTTTGAAAGACAGGCAAAGTGAGCAATCAGAAAAGAAAGGAAGGAAGGAAGGAAGGAAGGAAGGAAGGAAGGAAGGAAGGAAAGAAGGAAGGAAGGAAAGAAAGAAAGAAACTTGGAGGAAATTGAAGCAAAGCAGAGAGCTCAAGGAAATTTTTAAAAATTATATTTAACGTGGCCGGGCGCAGTGGCTCACGCCTATAATCCTAGCTCTCTGGGAGGCTGAGGCGGGAGGATTGTTTGAGCTCAGGAGTTCGAAACCAGCCTGAGAAAGAGCGAGACCCCCGCCTCTACTGAAAATAGAAAGAAATTAATTGGACACCTAAAAATACATAGAAAAAAATTAGCCGGGCATGGTGGCGCATGCCTGTAGTTCCAGCTACTTGGGAGGCTGAGGCAGGAGGATCGCTTGAGCCCAGGAGTTTGAGGTTGCTGTGAGCGAGGATGACGCCACAGCACTCTAGCCTGGGCAACACAGTGAGACTCTGTCTCAAAAAAAAAAAAAAAATTATATTTAACGTGCTCAGAGATAAGAAAAGATACTGCCCTGTAAAACAATAACATGATTAAAAAATAAGAATATAAATGGCTTTTGGAAATTAAAGATTTGATAGAAGAAATTTAAAATTGAACAGAAGAATTGGAAGGTAAAGTTGCAGAAATCTCCTAGAAAGTAGAATAAAAAACAAAACAAATGGAAAGAGAAAAGATAATAAAATTAGAGAATTAATTCATTGAAGTTGGCAGGAGTTGTGCAAAAAGAGCAGTAATTTCCACGAAGAAATACCAGAAGAAAATGTTCAGAACTGAAGAACATGAGTGCCAGATTAAAAGCACCCTGCATGAGATATTTTAAAAAGATTTATGCTGAGGCATGCAATCAGGAAATTTTAGAACACCAAAACCAAAACATCTTTAAAATGTTCATTGTAAAAAAACAGGCCGCAGAGTTACATTAAAAAAGTGATAATCAGAAAAAAAAATGACAATCAAAAACTCATCAGACTTTCAAATGCCACACAAGAAGCTAAACACAATGAAGTAATGCCTTCAAAATATGAAGGAAATATTTTTTCCAATCTAGAATTCTATTCCCAGACAATCTCATGTGTGGATGGCATAAAGGCATTTTCATGCAATGCCTCAAAAAACACACTTCCCATGACTTCTTTGTAAGAAGCTATTGGAAAATGTAGTCAACCAAAATATAGTCAACAGGAGAGCTAGGGCACAGAAAACTCAACATAGAAAGAGGTCAAAGAATATTCCAGAGTGTTTAGAGAACATCCAGTTCAGACAGAATAAGATTATAAGAGGCTCTAGGAGAGATGTGTCCAGGAAAGCAAAAAGGGAAACTTGATGTGTCTGACTACATGAAAAAAATATTTTTAGCAGAATTTTGCAATTCTTTGGGGGGAGTTCAGAAATAATTAGAGACAGTGACAGAGAAAACTAAGCAAACAAAAACAAGAAGCTATTCCAAGGACAACACAGAAGTTGACCAAAAAAGGAAATGTAATCATGGTACATGACACAAATCAGTATGCAATAATATTTACACAGTCATAATAACACAGAACATTAAATACAAATAGTGCCTTAACCATATTGAGGCTGGTAGGAGTAACTGCTGCTATCGAAGTACCAAATCCTTTTCTACACGGTGGCTGTCATCGCTCATTTCCTACCTAATGTCTATTTTCCACTTATGATCTACCACTAGAACCCTGATTTTATTTGGAAGATAAATGGGTCCGGCTTAAAAATCCCATTTTCATCTCCCTTGCATCTGGAAGTAGTCAGACACAGTTCTAACAACTGAAATGGAACAGAAGTCTGAAGCGATTTCTGGGAAACCTTTTCTTTCCTGATGTTGATGCTATTCCTTTCACCTTGTCACTTGCTGCTTCTTCCTCTCAGGAAAGGAGATTCCAGGCCTGGGGATATAGCAGCCTTCTTGTGACCCTGAGGATGAAACCCAGGTGCTAAGGATGGAGGAGCCCAAAGAAAACAGGAGACTGATTCTTTTTTTTTTTTTCTTTTTGTTTAAAATTGCTTGTTTCCAGACAGGAGACTGATTCTTGATGCCAACCTTGAGCGGCTACACTAACTTCAACGTACTCATAACACACAAGCAGAATATGAAATTGGAAACAAAATCATTTATAACAACACCAAAATCTATCAAATACCTAGGAATAAATCTAACAAGAAACATGGAAGACCGCCTACACTGAAAACTACAAAACATTGCTGAGAGAAATTAAGAAATACTAAATACATGGAAGGAGATACCATGTTCATGGTTAGAAGACTCAATATTGTAAAGATGTCAGTTCTCACAAAATTGATCTATAGATTCAGCACATTCTCTATCAAAATTGCAGCAAGCTTCTTTTCTGTGGGAATTTGACAAGCTAATTCTAAACTTTGAGAGGACGTGCAAAAAATCTAGACTAGCCAAAATAATCTTGAAGAATAGGATTTACACTACCAGAGATCAGGACTTTAGGTAAAGAACTTTATTACTTTGTTGATGTCTGCTCTTTATTATTTCTTTCATTTTCTTTTATTTAAGTTTAATTTACCATTCTTATTCTAGCTTGAGATGGAAGCTTAGATCATTGATTTTCAGTTTTTTTAATTTAATTTTTTATTCTGAAATAATTATACTCACAAGAAGTTTCGAAATTAGAACATAGAATGCCTTGAACCCTTCACTCAACTTCTATTTATGGTGACATCTTATATAACTAAAGTAAAATGTCAAAACTAGAAAACATTAGTTTTCACTAATGTACAATGTGACATTAGTACACATTGTTGATTAAACTACAGACCTTATTTTGTTTTCATCAGTTTTAACATGCATTCACTTATGTTTGTGTGTGTGTGTGTAGGGGGGATGTCTATGCAATTGGAACCCATGCGTAGATTCACGTAACCACACTACAATCAAGATACAGTTCTGGTCTATTACTACACAGGAATTCCCTGCTCTTGCCCCTCTATATACCCACCCACTCATTTTTACCACCATCCCTGTCTCTTAGCAACCACCAATTTGTTCTTCATTTCTATTGTCTTGTCAGTTTGAAAATGTTGTATAAATGGAGTCATATGGTACATAACTTTTTGAAATTAGCTTTTTTTCACTAAACATAATGCTCTTGAGATCCATTCAAGTCATTGCATGTATCCATATTTCATTCTTTTTTATTACTGAGTAGTATTCCATTGTATGAATGCACCAGAGTTTGTTTAATCATTTACTCACTAAAGGACACTGTGGTTATTCCCAGTTTGGAGCTATTAAAATAATACTGTTATGAGCATTGATGTACAGGTATTTGTATGACCATAAGTTTCCATTTTTCTCAGGAATATGCCCAAGAATTATATTGCTGGGTTTTGTGGTAAGTGCATGCTTAGTTTTATAAGAACTGCCAAACAATTTTACAGAGTACCTGTACCATATTACATTCCCACCAGCAATGTATAAGAAATATAGTTTCTCTGCTTCTTTGCCAGGAAACATTCTTTTTAAATATATAAATTAGAGCTAAAAATTTCCACCTGAGCATGACTTTAGTCACATCCTCCAGACTTAGTTGTTTAAATCACAATTAGTCTGGGCTCCTAATACTCAGAGTCGAATATAATCTTAATTAACTTCACCTTGTGCAACCCCAAAGGGGCACCAATAACAACATGATCTAGTGTTTTAGAAAATAAAATTTGAAAGCTTTCATTATGTATCTTGAATTCAGTTAGGGGGGGAAAAACTTGATTGGGATGGTGTGGAAAAAACATGGAAACTCTTCAAAATGTTCTTTTCACTTAAAAAAATTTTTTTTAATTTGCATACTTACATCATATTTTCATAAAAACTTGCTGGTTAAATGGAATAAGGAAAAATATCTATAGTTCAACAGGTATTAGAAATACTGTGTGGCCATTAAAAAGAATAAGATACTCTTTTATGGATTTATAGGGAAAGACTGCCATAATTTACAGCTAAGTGAAAAAAAAAGGTTGCAGAAAAACATAAGCCCATTTAGGTCATATATGCAGTTTTCTATTGTTTTATATAGCAATTTGTAAGTCTGAAACAATAGACAAAACTGTTAATAATGAGGTGGGATTTTGTGCCTGGGGTAAGTTGTTATTAAGCAAGATTTTCATTTTTTTTGTATTTCTTAATGTTTTTACAATGATTAATATTATCAAACAAAATTTAAGTAAACTTGTATTTTCAAAAGAGATAGTAAAAAAAACATTAACAGCTGTTCAAATAGCAAAATTCCCTCCTGATAATCTAAATTAATTGTTTGCCAAGAGGTGCTTTAAACCATTGTAAATATTGATCAATTGTTGAGTAAGCTATTGATCAAACCATGGAGCAAGAGATACTCAACTTGATCAGTACGTGAGTAACAGACCTGGAAATGCACATATGTCATTGATATTACACATATTATGCATATTTTACACATTATGTGTATTTATATATTACATATATATTGCTAACTATTCTACTTCTTATTTTCTAAACATTTTATTATGAAGTTTTTCAAACATACAAAAAAGCTGAAAGAATAGTATATTGAACATCCATTCTTCTTTTCTTATCCAATACAAACAGACCAAATCTCTGCTCTCATAGAGCTTCAATTTAGCGAATGTTAGTTTACATGTTTTTTTCCTCCAGAGCCTGAATTTTCTAACCCATATTCTCAATCTCACTACTGGCTTCTTATCTGTTAGAAAAGCTCCAAGTCCAGCTAGATTCTATTAATGTTTGCTCTAGCAGTTCCCCACCTTTATCAATGTTCTTAAATCCAAGGTCTCTGCATATCTAGGACTCGCTACATAATTTGTAGAACCCAGTGAAAATGAAAATACAGAGTCCCTTGTTCAAAAATTACTAAAAATTTCAAGACAGCAAAAGCATTAAACCAAGCACAAGACCCTTCCTTCCAAGCATAAGCCCTTGGGCAACTGCAGGAGTCACATGCCCATGAAATTGGCTCTGTGTGTATTATTTATACTCAAGTTCTAGCCCTGATGGAATACACAAATTGCAATATAACTGTCTCTGACTGGCTTATTCATCCCTCCAGCCTACATTTCCATTGTCTGAGACAACCTCTTTCTCCTCAGGCAGAGCCTTCTAGAGATAGGGGAGCCAACCATAACCCAAACTAGAACTGATTCTATTATTTTACTCACTCATTCACTTATAGTATATATATTGAGCTCCTGTTGTGTGCCAGGCACTGATCTTTACACCAGGGACAGAGCAGTGAACAGAATACAAAGGTACCTACTCTCAAGGAGCTTGCATTCTAATGGGGAAAGTCAGACTACAAACAAGTAATCTACAGTGTGTCAGATGAAAGTTGGTGCTATGGAGAATGTTAAGCAGGAAAAATGAACAGACAATTTGTGTGAGGGGTGAAATTTTAAATAGAGTGGTCATGGAAGGCTTGCCGGGAAAATGACTCTCAGGCAGAGATCTGAGAGAGGTGGAATAAAGAGCTAGACAAAAATTAGGAGGAAGAGCATTCCAGGCAGAGGGGAGCCAGGTGCAAAGGGCCTGAGAAGCCTGGGTGTGTCTGAGAATCAGCAAGGAGGCCAGAGTGGCTGGAGGGGAGTAAATGAGGGGCAAGTAGTAGTGTATGAGTTTAGAGTGGTAACTGGTTTAGCGGTACTAAATCATGTAGGGCTCTAGGGTAGGCCATATCACAGAACATGAAACAAGTCCAAAGAAATTTAAAAGGATTGAAATCATACAATGTCTGTATCCTGACCACAACTGAGTGGAATTAGAAATCAGTAAACAGAAAGAAATGCGAGAAATTCACAAATATGTGGAAATTAAACAAGACACTCTGAAATAACCATTGTCTCAAAGAAGAAACCACAAGGGAAATTAGAAAATACTTTGAGATAAATGAAAATGACACAACATATAAAAATTATGAGATGTAGCTTAAGCAGTTATTAGAGGGAAATTAATAGTTGTAAACACCTACATTAAAAAAGAAGAAAGATCTCGAGTCACTAGCCTAATTGTCCATCCTCAGATGCGAGAAAAGGAAGAACAAAAGAAATCATGTAGGGCTTTATGGGCCATTGTAAGGACTTTGGCTTGATAACCTCTGCGTATCTTTTGTTTACTGAAGGCTGAGGAAAAGTCTAAAAGATGAGGAATCAACCCACACTGGTTTAAAGAAAAATAAAAAATAGAGTCAACTCTCATTATTTGCAGATTTCAAATTTGCCTACTTTAAAATCAATACTTGCATGCTTTTACAGACATGTGCAGAGCAGCAGAAAATTTGAGTTTCTCAATGTGTTTGTTCCCAGCTGAGGTCAAATAAGGTAACACTCTGCCTTCTTGTTTTAGCTAGTATGCAATAAACAAATGTTCTTTTTTGCAGTCTCATTAGTGCCACAGTTTTCACATTTTTGTGCTTTCGTTGTTTTGTTGTTGCTGTTTACAGTGGCTCCCTAAGCATAGTGCTAAAGTGCTAGTATTCCTAAGCACAAGAAAGCTGTGATATGCCTTACTGAGAAAATGTGTGCTAGATAAGCTTTATTCTGGCATGAGTTATAATGTTGGCCATGACTTCAATGTTATCGAATCAACTATACATTAAATAAGGTGACTTTAAACAGAAACACACATAAAGCAAAATTATGTATTGATTGGTTGATGGCAAATGCTATGACCAGAGGCTCCTGGGAACCTAAACTATGTATTTTGCTTAGGAGCAGTGGTTCATTATTCACTGATTCATTGTTCATGGCAACTGTATAGAACATAACCACCCCTAATAGCAAGAATTGCACGTATGTTTCTAGTTTTAAAGGCAACTTAACTATGATATTTCTCATCCATATAGACTGAATAAGCTGACTGGAGGATGTCACTTTTACACCTTCATCCTACTTACCATATTCATCCTAAAATTTTGAATGGCATTTTATGGGAGATTAGCGCCCCATTAGAGAGACCTCCCGCATAAAAGAAGAAGCCATGATTGTAGCTATGGCTGCTGTCCACGGTGCTGATCATCTAAAGTCAGCTTCCTTCAAGAGAAGCACCATCAGAAAGATCATGAAATTCACAAAAGAGAATCTAAAGATCCTTGTCCCTGCTCCCCAGTGATCAAGGACAGTATGTTGCCCAAAAAGACTAGATTAATAAGCATGCATGGAGACAGAACCTTGATCCCATCTTGGTGGGTCAAGATAACATTTACAAGAACTGAGGAACATCCTTCCAGAACAGCAGGAATCCTGCCAAACTTGGGAGCAAGCTTATTTATCCCCACTGGGTTCCTGCGCTTAGCCAATTCTGTGCCACTAAGGCCTAAGACTTAGTATCAGTTTAACCAAGGCTTCTGATCCACTTGACATCTTTAGATCTCCTCTGACTCTCTAGAAGATTGAAGGTCTCCTGCTATTTCTTGTGACCAGCATCTGGAGACCCTAAACTGCAGCACTGATCTTTTAAAGCCTAGAAACTCTACAGAGGAATTTCAAAAAGTTCCAAGGAATATAAATAAATTTTGGAGAAAGTAATGCATCAGCAAAGCCAAGAGAAGAGTTTTTTACTGAGACAATTATCAGTTGCAGGTGCCAAAGAAGGCAAAAGTAGGGAAATTATATAAGACTAAATGGTTTGCAACCCAGAATTTACTATGATTTTGCTTTGGGAGAACCACCCCTTCCCCATCCTCAGTCTGTATGTTTTGGGTGGAACTGATTCTACCCAGCATGTAATCCAAACCTAAGCCAATCAATTTATTCCATTATTCTAATCATGATGTTCAATTAGAAGTTGAAGCATGCCTTAAGCAAGGCAAATAAAACCCAATTTGGATTGTTCAGAATGAATCCTACAGTCTATGCTTGAGCCACCAGTCCTTCTGGACTCAGACTTATGTACATGCAGGAGCTGGACCAGTGCAGCCATCTTGTGACTAACTGGATAGAGAATGGTGTGAACACTGAAAATGTAGAGCCAAGACTTAAAGGCAGAGAAACCAGGTCCTGGTGACATCTTTTGAATTCAAGTTTAACATGGCCTGAAGCCAAACGCCCCTGTATATGAACTAATTTGCTCCATTAAACTTAAGCTAATTCAGGGTTTTTAGTTTTTGATATTTGCAATGTACACAATCCTACCTGAATCAGAAAGAATTACCAGAAGCAGTGTGTTTCAAGTGAGGCATGGTAAAGTGTGAAATTGGCAAGGGCCAAGTAGGTGGGGTATCGGGCATGAAAACCCCTCCAGCATGGCCAGGAAGTTATAGTTTCAGTGCAATCCCATTACCATGGGTAATCTGTGCATGTCTCTTGATCCTTAAGGCACCTGCTTAATAAAATAGTATTTCTTACACTAGGAAAAGAGTATTAACCTTTGTCAGAAGCATATGTATACACTTTAGGGGAAAGAAAAGGTCATAGAAAATCAATGTAACCAGATTTACATTTCTCTAATATCTCAACAATTGATGCTATTGGCCCAAGCTAAGACTATACACAGAAATAGTGTCCAGGTCATTGGGAGTTAGGGATTGCTTAATAAATAAGAATAGTCTTCTAGCATGCCACCACCCCTCATCATTGTGGGGTTTTTTGGGGGGGGGATTCTATAAAAGACTTTTGTTTGCATCCATTGAATAATATCTCAGTTTTGCTTAAGCTAATTTGAGTCTGTATCTGTTGCCTGAAACCAAGTGACTTTTCCAAGGCTAATTCCAATCATAGTCATATTCAAGGAACAACACAGAGGCCAGTGAGGATGAAGCAGAATGAGCCAGAGTGAGAGTAGGAGGAGGTGAAGGCAGAGTGGTAACAGGGATCCGATGATGTAGGGGCTGGTAGACGATCATAAGGACTTCGGCTTTTACTCTGAATAAAGTAAGAAGCCATTGAATAGGTTTAAGCAGAGAAGTGAAATTATCTAACTTTAATGTAATAGTTTAATGTAAACTCATTGCTTGTAGTTATCTGCGTGAGTCCTTATACAAAGGCAGCGGAAAAAAGCAAAGGATGACTGGTCCAGCTGAATAGCCCCTGCTGCCCACAGCCGGACGCAGGTGGCACTGAAGCAGCCTCATGCTGGAGGCCCGGAGGGAGTCCAGATGGCGAGAGGCTGCGGGGGCTTCCTGGTGCTGGGGGAGGGGGGCGTCACCTGGTCCAGAGTGGAGCGCGCGGTGCAGTAATAGGCTGCAGGAGGCGCTGCGAGGTGCCGTGGAAAGTCCGCGGGGATGCAGGGTGCAGGGTGGCCTCGGGACGACAGGGGGCGCTGCGGAGTCGTGGCCCGCTCCGAGCCACTGCAGGTGCTCCACGGCCTGGGGACTACACCTGGGCAGGTGGGGGCGGGGCTTGAGGAGGCGGGGCGCTAGGGGGCTGGGCCCAGGCCCGCCCACAAGAGCCCGTGGCTGCGGCGGCCCGGGGATGCTATAGCTGCGAGCCGAGCATAAGAGCAGAGTACCGGGATCGCGCATACACGAGCCACGAAGCCTTCGGAACCGAGAGGTGAGCTCAGCCGGGTCGGGTGGGACAAGTTCGGGGGTGTTCGGGCACCTGGGAGGCCGCGGGGCGCCGTGGCTTCCCGGACACCGTCCGCGCGGTCTCTGGCCGTGCAGGCATCAGCCGGTGGCTGCTCCGCGGTGGCCGAGATGCTGGGACACATTCCCGGCGCGATCGGGGTCCAGCTCTCCGGCGCCTTCCCTTGCCGTGGCCCGGCGCGCAGCGCTGGGCGAGAGCCGTTTCTGAGCTACTCAGAAACCCGATCCCGGGGTCCAGGGGTCGCAGCCACGCTTCGCCTCTTGTCTCCGCCCACCGCCTGCTCAGCGCCCTTCCCGGCCCGGGTGAGGCGCGTGTACTTGACCGGTACTGTTGCTTTTACCCTCCGGAATGCTTTCTCTGCGGGTGGCCGTTGTTGCAGAAAGAAGCAAACACTTGAAGCGGGCTGACTCTCTCCGGCGGCGTCAGCCCTGGCTCCCCTAAGGCAGCCGTAGCTTTGGCCACAGGACAGCGCCCGCTCGCTCTGCGCGGGGCGGGGCAGGGGCTGCAGAGTCGCGCAGGGGGCGGTCGGGTCCGGTGCCCAGAGCCGGGGACTCAAGAAATTTCTGCACAGAGCTGTAGACAGGGGTCGCCATCAGGCCGGCACTGGTCCACGCGAACCGGGCCCTGGACTTGGAGCAAGTCTCTAATCCCTCCCCAAGCTTCGGGTTCCTTCACCGTGGCGTAGGGAATAGGCAAGGTCGAGGGTGGGCGAGGGGAGTGCAGTGGAGTCACTGCCAGGAGCCAGGGCCCTGGAACTCAAAAGAATCCTTTGGATCCTTCCTACCTGTGTAGCCTTGGGCAAATTTACCTAATCTCTTTGCACCTCAGTTTCCCTCTCTGTGAAATGGGCATAGTAATAATACCTCGTATAATTGTAGTAAGGATTAAATTAAGTACTGTGTGCAAAAGACTGAGTAGGATGCCTGGGAGTAGAGTGAGGGATCAATAAATGATGGCTGCTATTATTGCTGCTGCTGCTACTGTTGTCATTATTATTATTGAGGAGTAGCATAGCTGGTCGTTAAAAGTGTGGACTCCTGAGTTCAAATCCCAACTCGGTCACTTTCTAGTGTGACCTTGGGCAAGCTATTTAACCTCTTAGTGTCTCAGTTTCATTCATCTAGTGAGGGTAATTGTGATACTCCCCCTCAGAAGATTGTTGTGAAAATTAAATGAGATAATACCTGTGGAGTACTTAGAAGAGCAAGTGCTGTGTTTCAGCTACTAATTCTTCTACAAAGGAATCACACTGCATCCTGGGGACCACCTCGTATACCCTACTCTAGAGTATGTCCTAATTTGCTTTGGTAACTGTGGAAGCCATAGGGGACAGGGTTTGCATATATCCTCTACCTCTAATACTAGTGCTCACAAGTCTTGGTAAGAAGTTGCATTTACTATTCAGATTTTGGAAATTAAATAGCTCAGGCTCCCTTCTCTTTCTTCCTATCTTTAGTTCCAGGTACTGATAATTAACTGCTTGCTTTGATAGGGGGGTGACAGCACCAACACCAGGCCCCTCAAAGTCATATACCATAGCAGTTAAGGCTGCAAGGTTCCAATCCAGCTTCTCCACTAACTAGCTGTGTGATCTTGCGCAAGTTACTCAACCTCTCTGAACTCATTTTCCCCTTCAGTAACATGAAGATAATAATAGGATGTCTACCTCATGGAATTGTTAAAACAGGAAATGAAATATATATATAGGCTCTATGTATATTTATAGAGAGACTATAAATATTTATGAGACTATATATTATTATATAAACATTAGATGAGTCTATAGTCAGTTCATTTCTGGAATTATTTCACATTGGAAAGTTTGTATAATTGAGATGCATCATCTACATTGATGAATGTGGTAATTTGCTTTCCAATACTGTACTTTCCCCCAAAGCTGTTATTAAATCAAAGGCATTCTCCAAATTAATGGTATCTTAGAAGCAAGGAAATATGGCACCGTGCCTGGCAAATATTAAGCGGCCAATAGTTGCAGGCTATTGTTGTATCAGGTGCTCTAGAAACACTAAGAGCTTGGCTGTAAAGAGGAGAAACAAAATTATTCCACTTATAATAAAGCAGCAGGGAAAAGCCCGGGAAAAATATGGCCAGGAACATGATCTAAGGTGGCTGCCAGGAAATTCCCTTGGTAGATTTCATCTGTCGGCAACAATTTGTGGAGCACTTGCTCTTTGCCAGACACTGTGCTAGGCACCAGGGGGCATAATGAGACAGGAATGCTGCCTTCGAGGAGGGCAGGCCAGTGGAGGTGATAAGGCACGGGTACCCTGTCTGATAAGAGAGCTGTTGGTCAGGTTGCTGGGGGGCTGCTGCCCCAGGAACTGGGAAAAAGGTTCTTCAGCCCGTCCAGCCAGTGACTCAGAGGTTAAACCTCACCCAGCCCCCACAGGGCTAAGCCTGGGGGCTGTAAGAGGAGTAGGCAGCTTCTTTGGCAGCTGTGGTGGCCAAAAACAAATATCCTGGAGAAGGGGCCAAGGCCTCAGAGTGTGGACTGTCCAACCCACAGAGGAACTGGGGAGGGAGCCCTCTAGGGGCACGTGGGCTGGTGTTTCCCAGCCCTGGCCTCCAGGGATGTGGCAGCTGGCTGGTGCGTGCCAGCTCACCTGCTTTTCTTCTCTGCCCTTCCAGCACACCTGCCCTCAAAGTTCCATCTTCACCATGGCTCCTGGAGAGAAGATCAAGGCGAAAATCAAGAAGAATCTGCCGGTGACAGGCCCGCAGGCGCCTACCATTAAAGAGCTGATGCGGTGGTACTGCCTCAACACCAACACCCACGGCTGCCGCCGCATCGTGGTGTCCCGTGGCCGCCTCCGGCGCCTCCTGTGGATTGGGTTCACGCTGACAGCCGTGGCCCTTATTTTCTGGCAGTGTGCCCTCCTCGTGTTCTCTTTCTACACCGTCTCTGTCTCCATCAAAGTCCACTTCCAGAAGCTGGATTTTCCTGCTGTCACCATCTGCAACATCAACCCCTACAAGTAAGAGGCAGGAGCCGGGTGATGGGAGTGGGAGTCGAGTCCCCTCCAGAAGCCAAAGTCCCTCCCGAAGGTGACAAACTGGCACAGCCTGGGAGCCAGTGCCAGGCTGCAAACAGGTTTTTTAGAAATCTGAATTCGTTGCCAACATTGGTAAACTGCCCTCCCCCGGGTTGCAAATCCGTACCAAGTTTTCATTCCATCAGTGACTTCTGAGGATGGGCTAGCCCCAGGAAAGCAGGAAGGGGAGGCTGCAAGCATCCGAATGAGCTACACCCCTCTGCCCTCCCCCACTAATCCCAGTTTAAGCATTCCCTGCCCCATCCCACCCCCTTCTCTCCAAGCTCACATCCTTACTCTCCCCAGAAGCTGAGCTTGAGAGGCTGACTCAGCATTGACACCCAGGTGACTTCCAGAAACATCTCAGCTGCCCCAAACCCTCATCTGGGTGAACCCAGACCCATTAATTGAGATCATGGGGCCTTGGGCAGGATCAGCCATTCCAACTGCCCTATTGTCTGCCGTGGGACCTGTTCTAGTGGGTCATCAGAGTCCTCCTGAGGATTATAGAACACTAATCCTGGGGGCAGGTCAGAATTGGGCAGAATTTGTCAGGGTGGGTGTGGGGGTGGGGAGAAGGGAAGAACAGGGGAGGGGGATTATCAAGATTATCAAAGCAGACTATAATCAGTGTTCCGGAGCCATCAATGAGACAGTGACAGCAAAGACCAAAATCAAAATCAGGTCTAAGACTCATTCTGTATCTCCCAAACCTTTCTCTTCTTTCTTCCTCCTTCCTTTCCCCCACCTTCCTCCTTCTTTCCTTCTGTCCATTATTTGTTCCATAATCATTTATTTACTCAGCATCTATAAACCATCACACACACTGTGCTAGGTTCTGGGGCATAGAACTGAACAACCCAAACACAGTGCCTTAGTGGAGCTTATCTAGTAGTGGAGGACTAAAATATTAACAAATATAATTACACTACTGTAATTAATAATAGAGACCACTTAATTCTATATATGTATCTGTGTGTGTTTATTGTATATAATAAGCTCATTGATCTTTCCCAACAACCCTGTTTTCCAAAGGAGGAAACTGAGATACAGAATGGCTAAGTGACTTGTCCAAGGTCACATAGCCAGTACCAGGGTGGGGAACTTGAACCTAGCTAGTGTGACTCTCGAGTTTCTACTCTCAATCACTGTGCTCTGTTGCCTATGCCTAGAGCAAGGGGGACAACTCCTGGATCATTCTTCTGTGTTCTTGGGGGTCATCAAGCTAACAGCTACACCTTCTTCCCGCCCAGCACTGATTGGAGGATAATCTATGGGTGGGAGCAGAGGGTGCTGGGTGGAGACAGAGCCTGCCCCCTAGGGAGACTCCTGATCTGCAGTTATTTACTTGTCCTCGCTGTGGTTGGTTTATGGGAGGCACCTGACAGTCACCACTCCAGAAATGCTGGTTGGGACACATTCATCAACACACCCCGAGAGCAAGCAGACAGTGGTGGCAGAGATGAAGCTGCAGAAAGTCACATAGGGGTCACCCATGCATGAGCCTTTCCCTGTTTGCGGAGCCAGTGGTCACTTTGGATGGGGCAACTAGTGAAAGGCCCAGTAGTGAAAGGGGCGGGAAATGTGGGCTTGAGGCTGACACGTGGTGACGGAAAGCAGCACAGGGACGTCCCAGTGCTCTGCCAAGGGAGCCTCCCGTGTCCCTGACTCTTTCTTCCCCCCTTGGCAGGTACAGTGTCGTGCGCCCCCTTCTAGCTGACTTGGAACAGGAGACCAGAGAGGCCATGAAGTCCCTGTATGGCTTTTCAGAGATTAAGTCTCGGAAGCGCCGAGAGGCAGAGTCCTGGAGTTCAGCCTCGGACGACACACGGCCCAAATTCCTCCGCCTGGTCCCACTGCTGGTTTTCGATCACGAAGAGAAGGACACGGCCAGGGACTTTGTCACAGGGCAAAAGAGGAAAGTCAGCGGGAGCATAATTCACAAGGCTTCGAATGTCATGCAAGTCCATGAGTCCAAGCAGGTGGTGGGATTCCAACTGGTAAGGTTCACTTCTTCACAGTTTTGGGGTATGGGGCGGGCGTCGGGTCCAGGGACTCTTCTGCTTGGCCATTAGCCCGTGTAGTCCTGCTGGAAGAATACAGCCAGATGGGGTGATTCAGAGGCAAGCCACCGAAACCGACTCAGTCAGTCTTTCTTCTTTTCTTTTTCTTTTTTAAATAGAAACAGGATCTCACTCTGTCACCCAGGCTGGAGTGCAGTGGTGCCATCGTAGCTCACAGTGGTTTCACTCTCCTGGGCTCAAGTGATCCTCCTGCCTCAGCCTCTTGAGTAGCTGGGACTACAGGCGTGGGCCACCATGCCCAGCTAATTTTTCTTGTTTTTTGTAGAGACAGGGTCTCACCATGTTGCTCAGACTAGTCTTGAACTCCTGGGCTCAAGCGATCTTCCCCTCCCAGCCTGCCAAAGTGCTGGGATTACAGGAGTGAGCCACCACACCCAGCCTGACTCAGGCAATCTTAAGCGAGGGAAAATTGTCTTAGAAGGCAATCAGTAGCTCATGGAGGCCTCTTAAAAGGGCAGAAATGAGGGAATCCAGGGGTCTAGGTGGCAAGAAATGACGGAAGGTATTTTCAGATATTGCTGCTGGATTAAAGAAGCGTCAAGTATTTTCAGTTCTTTTTGTTAATGCTTAAGAGTCACAGTCCATCTTGAGAATATCTGGTTGGCCAAGCTTGGGTCACTGGCTCATCTCTTGGCTAATGGAGGGTGGGGCATCTTAATAGAAAGTCTCATCAGACCATATCCAAAGAGAGGAAAGGAAATTCTCCCAAAGCAAAATTGGGGTGCAGACACCAGAAGGAAGAAAACAGTTAATAAACAGCAGAAACGCCAATGTTCTCTGCAGTACTTGCCTTCATGAGGTGCTGTGGCCCGACTTCTCTTCTCCCCCTCTGGTCCCATCTGAGGGGCTCTTGAGAGGGAGCCATTCACTGAAAATGAATTCTGTTGCCTTCCCTGGGCAAACCTGCTCACCACTCTGCCTCTCCACACCCCAGCCACCTCGGGAGGATGGGAGCTACTTCTACACTTTATGGCATCGATGCTGATTGTGAGAGCTCGTGGCTCTCGTTCCAGATCCTGAAAAGTAGCCCCTCCTTTAAATCACTGAGACTTCAAAGTCTTCTTGGGTCCTTTCATAGGATACTCACAAGGTTCTTCTTGATACAAAAATCAATTCTTTGATGTCTGCCCTTTCAGAAGAGTTTCCAAGCCCTGTGTGATGAGAATATCTGGAATGTATCACAATTTCCCTGTTAAGCTCTCATTTTTTTTTCTCCGCCCCACCCCTAAAGCTCTCATTATTATATATTTCAAATGTGGGTCCTCTCAACTACCATATGGAGTTGGGAAGGGTGGTATTTCAGTCAACATTTTGTGCATGAAATAATGGATCCATAATGCCTTGCCCAAGATCCTACGGAGGTGCAGTGTTAGAGTCTGCGCTAGAATCCAGATTTATTGGCCGCTGATACAATAGGAGGTGGGGAGGGTTGTGCAGGAATTACACAGTAGCATCGATCAGCTGAACTCTGGGTGTCTGGGGACCCTAAAGAAACTAGATTTGCTTCTTGTCTGGTGGGCAGATGGTAGTAGAGATTTGTAAAAGTGGAACTCTGTGTCCTTCCTTGCTCAGCACCTTTTTGGTCCTTAAGGCTTGAAGATGTTCTCTCCCAGCCCCCAGAAGTGAAAAGAAACCCGTCCTTGCCTGAGTTTCTGGCCTGGGGTCTCAGTCACTCATCCTCACCGTCCTTCTAAGGGGTAGTGGTAGGACCAATGGCTTCAGCCTGGTGTCTTCTCTTATTCACAGTGTGCCAATGACACCTCCAGCTGTGCCACATACACCTTCAGCTCGGGGGTCAATGCCATTCAGGAGTGGTACAAGCTGCACTACATGAACATCATGGCACAGGTCCCTCTGGAGAAGAAAATCAACATGAGCTATTCTGCCGAGGAGCTGCTGGTTACCTGCTTCTTTGACGGGGTGTCCTGTGATGCCAGGTCAGGAGAGGAAGGCTGCTCTCTCAGCCTCTGAGGACTGGCATCTCCGAGCGCCAGGCCCCTTCCATGCACCTACAGCTCAACTATAGGTCTTGGGAGCAAAAGATGGTCTTTTTGCTGACCTTGCCCTTTGGAAACTGCTTATATGGGAGCTGGGCTCTAGAGTCAGTGAGTGAGGCGTACATGGCGTAGTGTCAGATTATCTTTAACCTCTTTAAATTACTGATAAAAACAGAGTAGTTGATAGTGTACATATCGCCTTGTATATTACCATCATGCATACCAATGAATAAGAACCTCCAATCTAGTACAAAGGAAGAAAGAAAGAGAAGGAGGAGGAAGAAAGGAAAGAAGAAAGGCCCACGTTCAAATACTTGAGCTTTCAAGCCTTTCCCACCTTTTAGATAACACTCAGATCCCTGGTGGTTACTGGGCAATGAATGGAACATTCTAAACTATTCCTGCTTGTCTGAAGGGCTTACTTCATTCTTTTTAAATACTAAGTCTTTCCCACATCTCTGAATGTTAGGAGACAGATTGGTCCTTGAGAAAACTGAGTGCTTGGAATCATGTCTCCCTGAGTGTTGGTTCTAAAGTCCCATAAGGGCACATATGATGTGATTCTTTCTCTGGGGATCATTTCCTAGGACTGAGAATTTGAATGGAAAAGTGTCAAGTGTTGGCTGAGAAATTCAAAAGTAGAGGCATTTGGGGAACAAGGAATGCCAAGTCGGGATGGAGACATGGTGAGAGGATTAAGACAAAGAACAGAAACTGGAGAGTCTAATTCTGTGCCAATGTGGGTGAACCTGGATGAGGGGCCTTTTTGTTATTTTATCAGAGGAAAGATGGGGAAATGAGTTGTATCTATCATCCATTCTCCCAAAGGAGAGCTGGCCCCATTAGCGCTGCCCTTGCAGGTGTCAGCTAAGATGTGTGAGGGCAGTTCCTGGCACAGCCCTTTCTGACCTGTTTTCTTCCTCCATAGGAACTTCACGCTTTTCCACCACCCGATGCATGGGAATTGCTACACATTCAACAGTGGAGACAATGCGACCGTCCTCAGCACCTCCATGGGGGGCAGTGAATATGGTAAGGAAACCTGCACTGAGGAAATCTGAGGTCCTCTAACAGCGAGGCTGGTGGCAGCGGGACTTTGGGGATGTTTGAGCCTTCCCGAAGCGCAGGATCTCTGCACTTGGCCAGAAACTGGGGACACTACTTTTCATTGTCCGTGTTCCCAGCGGCATTCACGTAGGCTCCTTCCTTCCACATGATTGTCTGTTTTCCCTTTTGACTTCTCTACCTTTGAGAGAGCAACAGGACATTCTTGAGGTTCCTTCTGCTGGGGAGCCACTCTGGTTTAAACTCATAGCTGGGGTGAATACTGCTGGGCAGCTGGCTTCCAAATACAGTTAAACCCAGATGTGCTGGACGGGAGATAGGGAGGTAGACACACATTTATCTTAGTTAAGATGAGAGATTCTGGAGCCAAAACCCAGCTCTGCCACCCACTGTGTGACCTTGGGCAAGTTACCGTACTTCATCTGTAAAGTGGGAATAGGACCTTAAATATGTAGAGCACTTAGAGTAAGACCTGGTTCACACTCTGTCTGCTCAGGCCGCCGTAACAAATACCCTAGGCTGGGGGCTTAAACAATAGACATTGATTTCTCACAGTTCTGGAGGCTGGGAAGTCCAAGATCAAGGTGCTGGCAAATTCGGTTCTGGTGAGGCTTCTGTCCTCGCATTGCAGATATCTGTCTTCTCTGTTTGTCCTCATGTTGCCTTCCCTCTGTGGTGTGTGGAGGGACAGAGTGCTGTGATGCCTCTTCCTCCTCTTGTCATGGCACCAATCCTATCAGATTAGAGTCCTCCCTCCCCTGACAACGTCATTTAACCTCACTTAAGGCTCTACAGCCAAGTACCATTAAATTGGGGGTTAGGGTTTCAACATATAAATTTGGGGGAACACAGTTAGCCTTAACACACACTAAACAGACAATAAATGCTAGTTGTTGTTGTCATTCCTACTGTGATTACCGTTACTAGCATTGCTACTAGTCACTACCATTGTTGTTCTTGCTGCTGGTACTGCTACCACCAATAATACCATTGCTACTTCCAGTACTACTATTCTACTACTACTCCTTTTGTAGGGAAGGTAGGAACTCAGCAGATTGGCCTGGTTTACCCACAAAAGAAACTCCTGAAAGATCCTATGCAAACTGAGCATGATTTGATATGTAGATCTGCTCCTACCAGGAAAGGCAAGGCCCTGTCGTGGAGGAAATCCACCCTTGGAATTTTGGTCTTTGTCACTGTGTCGCCTGTGCTCTTACCGAGTCTGTAAGAAACTGTAATTCAGAGTGTATACTTCAGTGGGAAGAAGTCATGTGAGAACTGAGAGTGAAGAGTTGCAGAGTCCTGGCTCTGCTACGTGTGACAGGCAGATCACTTTTCTCCTCTGGGCTTTGGTTCCCTTGTTTGCAAGTTGAAAGTCAGAGTAATTCTCAAAGTTCTCTTTTCTCGATCCGTGCAGACCTGCTTATTCACTCTTCCACTTACCAGACACTTATTGAGCATCTGCTGTATACCAGGCCCTCTTCTAGGTGCCAGGCACATAGCAGTGAATAAGGCAGATGCCATCTCTGCTTTTAGGGAACTTACATTCTAGTGGAGGGAGACAGATTAAAAAAGTAGTAAACAAGTACACAGACATTACCCAGTTAAAAATCCTGATGAGTGCCTTGAGGAGAAGAAAGCAGCAGGATGGGAAGATGGCATGGCTGGGGCGGGGATAGGGATTTTAGTTTAGATAAGAAGGTCCAGAAAGGCCTCTGTGAGGAAGGTTGTTTAGGGATGAGAAGATCCATGTTGAGATCCACTAAGAACACTTTAGGGACTAGCAAGTGCAAAGACCTTGAGAAGAAAATGAATTTGATGTGTTCTAGAAACAAAGAAAAGATCAGTGTGCTTGGAGCTTATTGAGGGAGGGAGAGAGTGGGAGGAGGGGTGGAGGGGGAGCTAGGCAGGGGCCGCAGCATCATCACCTTGACAGCCGCAGTTGGGTTTATTCTGTGGCATCCCCATGTATCCCAGGAGGTGCCACTGAAAGGTGTCAGACCAGGGAGTGACCTAGTCTGAGTTCCAATATTCAGTCCCTCCGGCTGCCGGGTGCTGAACAGACTGCAGCGTACAAGAGCAGGAGGATAGAGGGAAGTTGGAGCAGTGGCCAACAGATACGCCGCTAATGATTCGTCTTTTCCCGGGGGCTCTCCCTGAGGGTATAAGCAGCCCCAGCACCGTACATCCCTTTCGATGCTCAGCTGAACTCCCCATCTCAAAGGGCCACATGGAGATGCATGTCTCAGGCAGAGTAGCAGTTTCCTTACGCTTAGCGAAAATGTATTCTTAGCAAGAGCCGTGACTGTGATACTGTGTTTGGACCCTTGTGTTGGGCTAAGCCCTGGGGGCACAGGAGTGAGCAAGTCAGGTTCAGCTCCCAACCTCACGGAACTTCCAGTCTAGCATCATCCATTTCTCACTTGTTGGAAATGCCTGAGTCTTGGATTTGAGGCCCCCAAACAGCCGGAGAGGTAGGCTACCCCCAGGGAATGTTTTCCTAGCCTTTGACCACAGCAGGCTGCTTTATCCTCCCAGGGCTGCAAGTCATCTTGTACATAAACGAAGAGGAATACAACCCCTTCCTGGTGTCCTCCACCGGGGCTAAGGTGATTATCCACCGGCAGGACGAATACCCCTTTATCGAAGACGTGGGAACGGAGATCGAGACAGCAATGGCCACTTCCATGGGAATGCACCTGGTAAGAGGATATTCTCATTTCTGCAGGCCTGGAGGGAAGGACAGATGTTTTCAAGGACAATTAGTGAGGTGGAGCTTATGGAAAAGGGTGTTTGTTTTCAAAGGGAGCATGGTCCTGGATTTTCCAATGGTGGTTCTAATAATTATACTAAAGGTTGTGTTTGCATCTTCTGTATGAATGAGGACAGGATAGCATTTTGGGAAAAGAATTTTAATGAACCTTCCTTGTTTCAAAAAAAGACACTAGCATTTGCGGAACCTATACTGAAAACAAGGCATTAGACACCAATTATATATTTGCCAGTAATATAAATAGTAACATAATATATAAATAGAGCAGATTAACTTCTATCTTTCTGGGCTGCCAGGAGGCTCATGCATGTTGCAAACAACTATCTTTTTTTTTTTTTTTTTTTTTTGAGACAGAGTCTCACTCTGTTGCCCAGGCTAGAGTGCCGTGGCGTCAGCCTAGCTCACAGCAACCTCAAACTCCTGGGCTCAAGCGATCCTCCTGCCTCAGCCTCCCGAGTAGCTGGGACTACAGGCATGCGCCACCATGCCCAGCTAATTTTTTCTATATATTTTTAGCTGTCCAATTAATTTCTTTCTATTTTTGGTAGAGACGGGGATCTCGCTCTTGCTCAGGCTGGTCTCGAACCGCTGAGCTCAAATAATCCGCCCGCCTCAGCCTCCCAGAGTGCTAGGATTACAGGCGTGAGCCACCGTGCCCGGCCGCAAACAACTATCTTAAAGCCTAATGGAAAATCACTGGGCTATCAAATGTCTGTTTAGCTCATCACACTTCCATCAATTCCACCTCATTTACCAAAAGTCCCTTCTCCCTCCAAGTATTTGCCCTTCTGTGACCCCATTGGGTCCTGAGAACACTCATACCTGTCAACAGAAGCATACCTGGGCTACAGACTCCCGTCCCTGAGTCAGCCATGCCCAATGGGAGCAAAAGGGCAGGTGAGGAGTGTGCTCTGATGCCCCTGGTCACGCCACTGCTTGTTTGCAGGCCTGGAGTCTCTTTATACCAGTGTCTGTCTGTCTTTCCACCTGTCTCTCTTTCTCTTGCTTTCATAGAATGACTATTAAGAACTTATTTAAAGGAGCCAGGTGCATGCCTGTAGTCCCAGCTTCTCAGAAGGCTGAGGCAGGAGGATCGCTGTAGCCCAGGAGTTTGAGGTTGCAGTGAGCTATGATGAGGCCACTGCACTCTCCCCAGGGTGACAGAGCAAGACTCTGTCTCCGAAAAAAAAAAAAAAAAAAAGAAAAAGAAAAAAATGTCGAGGGAGAACTCCAGGGTGCATGAGAGCATATTATGGGATGCCTGACCTAGGGTTCGTTACTGAGGGGAGGTGAGATTCAAGGAATGCTTTCCTGAGGAAGCAATATTTAAGCTGAGACAGGGGAGATGAGGAAATGAAATGGTGCTACTGCAGAGAAAATTGATTCCATGCCTCATGGTGCCCCATCAAAGGGACATCCCTGGACAAGAGAAACCATCGGCATGGTTGTTCTGGGAACTCAGATGCTCTCAGGGGGCATGCCATTTAGGGGCTTTGTTCTAACACAGGGGAAAAGGAAGGTGTACGAGCTTGGGTTGTGTGAATGCTGATGGCCCAAGAAAAGAGAAAACATCTTGAGCCTCCGATCTGTTTAAACTGTGGATTGAAAAGACTCTGAGATACCACTTAAGTGCCTAGGCCATCGATTCCCTTGTTCACTGGTAGATGGCAAAAGTCCCGGCCCACAACAGTGAGCATTTTAATCCAGCATTTCCCAGGCAGTTTTCTCTGCACCACGAAGAAGGACCTGGGATTTGCAGCACATCCTCCCCTCATCCTTTCACTCTGTTCCTCTCTTCTGCCTCTCACAGTGTCTGCAAATTGGGATGAGCTGAGATAGCTTGCAAAAGTACGAGAGCTAAGGAATTCTGCTGTTTTTTTTGCTCTGAGTTTGGAAATACCCAACACATTGTTAAGCAAATGTTCTCTTTAATAATGGTGGGTAAACAAAGTCGTGGGTGTGTTTTCTGCTACACCTATTATAATTTGAGATGAAAAAAAATCAAAGCCACAGAGCAGGGTCCGTCAGCTCTAGGTCAGATTTATGAGCTATTTAGAACAACAATAAAAAATCAGGGATTACTAAGAAGTCAGCAGGGGGTCACTAAGAAAAAGTCCAAACAAACTAGACTTCCTTCCTTTCTTATTTATTTTCTATTTATTTTTTGATAGGTGTGTTAAGCTGGGAGACTCAGGCAGTTGGGTAACAAAACTTCCTTTATTCATTGAGGGACTGTGTGTCCAAAGGACTAAATATTCAAAGATGAACACAGCAGAGCTCCTACTTTCAAAGATTTTACCTTTTAGAGGGGATGACAAATGTCAACCCCCCTTTGTAACACAATCTCTGTGGAAACAGGGACCTTGTCTGTCTGGTTCCTGGGCTCAGTTTTTAGAACGTAGTAGATCTTCAGTAAATATTGATGGGTGATGCATGGATGGATGGATGGCTGATGAATGGATGGATGGAGGATGGATGGCTGGTGAATGGATGGATGGAGGATGGATGGCTGGTGAATGGATGGATGGAAGATGGATGGATGATGGATGGATGGATGATGGATGGATGATGGATGGATGGATGGAGGATGGATGGATGATGGATGGATGGATGGAGGATGGATGGCTGATGAATGGATGGATGGAAGATGGATGGCTGATGAATGGATGGATGGAGGATGGATGACTGATGAATGGATGGATGGAGGATGGATGGATGGAAGATGGATGGATGATGGATGGATGGATGGAGGATGGATGGATGATGGATGGATGGATGACGGATAGATGCGTGGGTGCCCAGACAGAAGCTATTGGAGAAGACTTTGTAAATGATAAATTTTTAAAGGATCAAGTATAGCCAAATAGTGCAGGTAGAAGCAGTCCAGACAAAGGGCATAGCAATGACAAAGGAGTCACAGAAAGGATTTTAAGCTGTGTAGGGAAAGTTTTTGAAAAATCAGTATACCGGAGGCAGCACATTTATAGAAATTCTAGACAGAAATAATGAGAACCTTAGCTGAGGCAATGTCTGCGGGGATGAGCAGAGGGAATAAATGTTAGGGACATTACAGCAGAGGAGCCACAGGGCTTGACAACCAATGTTAGCGAGAAGGGCCAGGGGAAGTTCGATTGGTATTCGGGTCCTGGCTTGGGCAGTGGAGTGGAAGAATGCCAGACTCAGAATTAGGGACTACGAAGTAGGGGTATATTTGGGGGAGAAGATGACCATTTCAGTTTGGGACATACCCAATTTGTGGTGCCTTTAGTAAATCACGGTGAAATGAAAATGTCCAGTGAGTAAGATGCTACAAACCTGGAGCTCAGGAGAAAATCTGGGAGGTAATTCTGCACGTGGAAATGAATGCCATTACCCAAGACCTGAGACAGAACCCTAAAAATGCAAATGTCTAAGGGCTGAGCAGAAAGAAAAGGGAGAAACAGGGGCAGAGAAGTGGGAGGAGAAGCCGGAAAGAGTTGGTTTCAGATAAATCAAGGAAGGGAGCTTCAAGGAAGGCATGACCAAACATGCCAAATGCAGTTGAGAGGTAAAGTGAGGTAAAAGGTGAACTTGGGGTTTGGCAACCAAGAGGTCACCCACGTTCTTTGCCAGAGCGGTTTTCAGCGGAAGGAGTGAAACAGAAACCAAAGTACAATGGGCTGAGTCGTGAATGGGAGACGAGGAAGTGGATGAGGGTGGACCACTCGCCCAGGCAGGTGTGGGGCTGGGCCCTGGACAGTGGGGAGACTCCTCTGGCATCGCAAACCCTACTGTTTCTTTTTATCCTAAAGCACATACACAACTTCTTTTCACAAGTGCCGTGTGTGTACCACAGGGATTATAAGAGCCCAGACGGCTGAGCTTCAAACCCCAGCTTTGCACTTGGTGGTGTAATCTCTGTGCCTCAGTTACCTCATCTGTAAAATGGGAATGATAATCATAATGTACTACTTCATGGCTGGTGAGAATTCAGTGAGTGCATCTGAAGCGTTTAGAAAAGTGCTTGGTGGGTAGTAAGTGCTCAAAAAATATTGGTTATTAGTATACATTTTTTAAGAAAAGGGATGCAAAGGGAAGGAAAAATAAGTTTGAAGTAAAAAGAGGGGTTAGGGAAGGTTTTTCCTTGCCTTTTTTGACACCCCTCTCCTTTATGAGTGAGATATACATACAAATAAAATATATGACATAAATTATTACATAATAATATACTAGTATATCATATATAAAAGATACTAATTATACATACATAAAGGATACTAATTATTTGCCGTATGTGTCACAAATATCTTTCCCAGCTTTTGCTTTCCTTTTCATTTTCTTTGTGATACTTTCTCATACACAAAACATCAAATGTTTACATAGTCTAGGTCTTTGTTTTCTTCTTTGGTCCTTATGTGTATTGAGGGTTTTTATTCTTTGAGATCAGATACCGAATTGAGTTTGCTTCCAGTTATTTTATGATTTCACTTAGAATTGTTTTCAGCAGGATGTGGAGTGGAGATCAAATTTACTTCTTCCTTCAAATACTTAACAAAATGGCCTAACTTGAAATATTGAGTAATTCTTTCACCATTGATTAGAAGTGCAAACTTTATCATATGCAAATAACATTTCTAATGTATTACAAAGAAAAAAACAAACAAAAGAGAGTTAAACTACCCATAAGCCCATCGAGGGCACAGTCCTTCCACTCTCTTTTCTAATTTTTTTGTTTGTTTGTTTTGTTTTATTTTTATGAAAACAGGACCCTACTGAGTATACTCTTTTGTAATCTACTTTTATTCCCCTACTCAAAATACATCATCATCTTTCCATGGCATTAAATGGTTTTCTACAGTCCCAGTTTTAATGGCAATATACTATTTTCCTATATGAATGTAGAGTTTACCATTATATGTGAAATTCTTGTAGTATTTTTTTTTTTTTTTTTGAGATAGCATCTCACTCTGCCACCTGGACTACAGTACAGTGGCATCATCATAGCTCACTGAAGCTCCAGATTCCTGGGCTCAAGTGATCCTCCTGCCTCAGCCTCCTGAGTAGCTGGGACTACTGGTGTGCACCACCATATCCAGCTAATTTTTCTATTTTTTTGTAGGGATAGAGTTTCACTCTTGCTCAGGTTGGTCTCGAACTCCTGAGCTCAAGCAATCCTGCCACCTCAGCCTCCCAGAGTGCTAGGATTACAGGCGTGAGCCACTGCATCCAGCCTTTTAGATTTTTAATTACATGTTCAGTATCTGTTTTCCCTGTACTGCAGGGCCTGGAGCATTTTAAGCCCACTGTTGAAGCGACACTATCTCTGTTGAATTGAAATGAACTGAGTGGGAGGTGGAACTTGCAAAGTAGACTGAGGCCCACTAAGGAGTGCACTGAAGGCTGGACTGTTGCCTTTGGACTTGAATCGCCAGGCAGTGGAGAGCAGTGATAGGACCAGATCTAGGATTCGGGTGGTCACATGGTACGGGTGCAGGAGATACTGAGGGTGGGGGGAAGTTTTGAGGCCTTGCGGCCCACCGGGGCCCTTTTCATTGTTCCGGAGGGTTGGGGGCCCGGTTCGGGGGTTGGGCGGGATTGTTGGGGCCTTCCTTGTTTCAGGGGTTGTTTTTAGGCTTCCTTTGTTGCTTCCTTGGGCCAAGGGCAGAATGATGCCCAGGTTTCTAGCTTAGACAACTGGATAGATGGAGTGCCATTAGCTGATATGAAAAATACAGGAGAGTGAGCAGGTTTTAGGTGGGGAGAGATGCCAAGTTCAGTTTTAGACATCATGTCAGTTAGCTTTTGCTGTGTACAAACCATCCCAAAACTTAGTGGCTTTAAACAAGAACCAATGTTTAATGGCTCCCAAGCTGTGGGTTGGCAATTTGGGTTGGGCGCATCTGGGCAGTTCTTCTGATCTAGACCAGGCTCAGCTGATCTCAACCAGTGCTTGGTCATGGCGTTTGAGGGCAACTGCCGAGTCTGCTGGCGCACCTTGGTTCTCCCCAGTGCAGCCTCTCCTCCACCAGCTGTCTGGCTTGGGCCTGTTCACACAGCAGTCTCAGGTTCCAAGCTCAGTAAGAGAAGGCAAGTTCCAATGACAAAGCCTTTTTCAAGCCTCTGCTTGCATCATATCTGTTAATATCCCACTGGCCAAAGTTTAAGTCCTACAACTAACCCAGATTCAAGGCCTGGAAAATAGACTCTATCTCTTTATGGGATGGTAGGATTTAGGCCACTTTTGCAATCTTCCACAGACACGGTGTGTTTAAAGTATGCATGGGCCACCTAGGTAGAAATGACCAGTGGTCAGTTGGATCACAGGAGAAAAATTTTGGCTGGAGGTCAGATTTGGGGGCGTCCGTCATTCATGTTGCCGTATCAGCAGTGGATGAGGTCATGCATGGAGGGCATACGTATTTTAATAATGAAAACTACCCCTCCTGGGGAAGTTCCTATGTGCCAGACACTGTGCCTAGCTCACTTGGCTCACTTAATCCCCACAACAGTGCTTGGAGGTGCCTGGTTGAGAGAGTGAACTCTGGATTTGAATCCTGGCTCTATCTCCTGCCTGCCATATTACTCTAGGCAAGTTATCTTGTCTCTCAGTCTCATTTCCCTCTTCTGCAGTGAGCCTGTTGTCAAGGTTAAATGAATTGATACATGTACGGTGCTTATCAGGGTGTCTGGCACATTGTAAGCTCTCAGTCAAGGTAAACTGTTGCTGTTTAATAAAAATAGGCCTGTACTTCGGATGCCTTAGCTAGCCTGCCTGGCACTGCTGGTTGTTTAGGGGCGATTGATCATTGATCATAACATGGTGCTTCCAGAAGAAGCCCTTTAGGAGGGCTCAGAAGCCCACCCACCTATTCCCAGGGTAGAGGGGACGGTCAGGATAGGGCCTGAGGCAGCCTAGACACCCAAAGCAACCAAAGCCTCCTCAATAACGAGCTCTCCCAGGCCCAGGCACAGGCTCAAGAAAGAAACCATCCACCTGTTCCATCTTTAACGCAGCTCTCGCTGCTGTCCTCACCCCGGAAGCAGCAGCCCATTTTAAGAAATAAGGACAGTGCTTGGCCACTGAGGGAGGGAAGGGGCCCCCATTTACCCCCAGAGCCAGACTGGGCTCCTGTTGGTGGGGCCTGTTGGCTGGGGCTGGTGGATGTGTCGGCTGTGCCCTCAGTGGCTGGGAGCAGGAAGTCCTCTTTGCTATGGGGAAAGTCTTTCATTCGAAGGAAATCTTACCCAGAAATGTCCACGGTGGAAACAGAGAACTGTAGGACCACTCTGGGCGAGCCTGGAGACCAGCCTGCTTACCTCCCACCCCTCTGTGACGGGCCCTAAAACAGGGTGCAGACAGAACACAGTCTGCAAACCTCTGAGCTGTGGCGAAGCAGTCTTCCTGAGAAGGTGGCTTGGGCAGTTGCTGGCTTTACCACTGAACTGTGAAAACAATTGTCCAACAGCCACCCTGTCTGGGAATAGCCTGGCTGGGCTGACACCTCATAGATGAGGAGTGATTGTGCCGGTTGGAAGCTCCCAGGGTTGCAAGAAGGCAGGAGCCGCCTCTCCCATGCCAGAAACCATGGCAGCTTGATAAAGGCCTCCCCGCTCCTCCCCTGCCCTCCTCCCTGCCCCACACACTCTGCTGCCACCTGGGCTTCCCCAGGCACAGTTCATACCTTTAAAGAGGTGAGCTAAGGACTCCTGTGCAACTGCCTCCCTCCTACAGGGTTCTCAGAAGGAAGTTGAAAGGACCTGGTTTGATAAAAATGGGTCCCATGTCCCACATATGTATACATATATGCTCACGTACACTGATGCCCGCCCACGCATACCTGTGCGTGCACACACACACACACACACTGATGCCCGCCCACGCATACCTGTGCGTGCACACACACACACACATACACACTCTTACGTGTACATGTGTATGCACAGATACACATACACACATGCACATATACACACTTTTGTTTTTGTGCCCCTAGGGGTCAGGATAGAAGCCAAAATGTCTCCCCACCCCGCACAAGCCAGCAGCTCTGGAAAACTCCAAGTTTGGGTTGGGGCAGAGAGCTCTGTCAAAGTTCATCCAGTTTAGTCTTCGAGAAGCTCCAGATCTCTGTCCCACTCAGAAAAGACCATTTGCCCCGTTTGCCCTGCCCCGGGTTGCTTCAGAAAGCAACCCGAGCCACCCAACAGTTCCAAGTTCAATAAGCATCCCTGCAGAGTAAAGGGCCACTGAGTGCTCACAATCGGTTTCCTGGAAGTGGCCCATCGGCTGGTTCTCAAGGGAGAGGGAGCCCCAGCCACCTTTGCTGGCTGCGCACGGCCTGCCTGAGTGCACAGCCCTCTCGCCCGGATGCCAGGACATCATACTTTCCTGCCCGGGGCAGGCAGAGCCCGTAGCTGACACTCTGTGCTCTGGGAGCAGTTCAGCAGGACCTGGGGACCCAAAGGAACATCTGCCCAGGGGGCCTGCTGCTTGGAGAAGCTCAGAGGATGGTACAGAATCCAGATGCACTCGAGGAAAGCCACTGCTTGGCCTCTTTCATCTCAGTTCCCAGCCCAACCCTGGCGGGCACTCTACACGTGTTTGCTCCCCAGCTATGAAGTCTCTCTGTTTTGTACTGACGCGGAAAGATGCTGCCCTTGTTAGTGGGAAGGGCAGATCGCAGGGCGCAGTGAATGTGTGAGTCCGTGTCCTGTCTGAGATGCAGGATCTGACCTGTCAGCACTCCTGGGGAAGAGGGGAGGCCAGACAGCTACTCTCCCTCTGTTTGCTTCTGTTGCTTTAACATTTCCAAATGAGCACTGTCGATAGCCCTCGAGGTTCTTGCAGCTAATTGAGGGAGATTGATGGGTCAGCAGATGAGCTATGATGCAGGCAGAAAGGGATTATCGCCACTGGAGATGGCTGCGCTTCCACCCGCATCAAACCTCTGATTCCTTTCCCCCAAGTATCATTCTTTCTTCGAAGAGAAAAGAATGTTCTGCCCTCCCACAAATCTGCCATCCTTTTTCCTTTTACCCTGTCTCCTCCCCCACCCCCTGACATGCTCGTGCATGGGCACGTGACCGTGCACACACAGACCCTGGGACTGCGCCGTAAGCTGGTCACGATTTGTGTTCAGTTACTGCTCCCCCTTTAAAGATGTTATCCGCCAGTCCTTTTTTTTTTTTTTTTTTTTGCACTTGTTTGGCTTGTCTGAGTTGTTTGTTTGCAGTGACAAATATTCAGCTAGAGACAAACAGTGAACTACAATAGGACATCATTGAACAAGGTTTTTGAGCTTTGGGTGACGATGCTTCTACCTCCTCTGGTGATCAGGGTGTCATTCTACTCTGCTGGGCTTCCCTCGGCTCTTTCTAAGAAAGTCAACTTTTTCCAAGTCAACGTCTGGGGCTGGAAGACGAGGAAATGGGTCCTTCGCAGGGACGGGGATCCCAGGCAGCTGACAGTCCCCACTCAGCTTCCTCATCCCCCCTCCCATCTCCCGGTGTGGATCTGCCAACTGCTGATTACTGTTCAGAAAACCAAATCCAGATTTCTCAGCTGGGCACGATTTGGTCTCAGCCTCCCTCTCTGACTTCATTTCCAGTGATTTCTCTCTTTTGCCATGCTCCTGCCTCGAGCCTCTGCGGCCCCCCCTGCCCAATCCTACTCTGTCCATTTCTGGACAAGGCCATTCCTTTCTGGCTGTTCCATGCTGAGCCGACAGGGTCTCTTTCCCAGAGACACCTTCCCTGATCACTCTCTGGGAAAACTGCCCCCTCCTCACACTCCCCACCAGTCTCCCTACTTTGTTTCATGGATCACCATCCAGAATTATCCAAAAGCATCTTATTTATTGATTTGCTTGTCAACCATCTGTTTACCCCACCAGAATGTAAGCTCATAAGAGCAGGGAGCTTGTCTATCTTGGTCACTGATGATCCTACAGTGTCTGCAACAGCACCCGGCACCTAGTAGTTGCTCAATAACTTCCTGTTCAGTGAATGACTTAAGGGCTGCTCAGCTCCCAAGGGTGCTCGAGAAGCCCCCTGTCTGGGCCCGGGGGAGGCAGGCTGAATGTGGGCTGCTGTGATTGCAGACGGAGTCCTTCAAGCTGAGTGAACCCTACAGCCAATGCACGGAGGACGGCAGCGACGTGCCAGTCAGCAACATCTACAAGGCTGCCTACTCCCTCCAGGTATGGGGTTGCAGGGGCGCCCTGGGTTATGGCTTGGACCCAGGAGGCAAAGTTCTATTTAGGCTGGGGTGTGGCTGGGACCAGGAACTCCGCGGAGGATCCCTGGGGTTCCTCCAAAGACCTCAAGAACAAACGGCGCCGGCTGGTTCCAGTCCTCTGAATCCGTCTGTAACCAGAGCTTAATTGATTCACTGAGGTTTGCGTGGAACACAATGTACAGCCGGGACAGGCCCACTTCCCAAGTGGGGCTTGGCAGGTCAGAGACAGGACAGAAGCAGTCCGGGACAGAAATGACTGAGAGGTGAAGAGCGTGGCTTCCGGGCCCATGTGCTGCTCACTCGCTCATGGCCTTGGGCAAGTTGTGTCTCAACAATCGCAGGGGTAGTGGGATCGCATCAGGGGCTGCTAATCGGCAGTGCCCAGCCCCCTTCCAGACGGCACATTTGGGTTTTTTTTAGCTTGGATGGTGTTTAAAAGTCAGAGAATTTCACAAGATAATGCAGATTTTTAACTTCTCTGAAAAACGAGACAATATGGCAACATAACATTGAGCCAATATTCTTGCAGGATAGAAAGTAGGTGGAGCCACCCCGGTAAACCAGGCTCATATTCTCTGGCCCCTGCAGTATCACCACCCCCCAACTTACATCACCGCCTCCTGTGGGCAGTTGGGTTCTCAACCCTCATAGTATGGGAGTCTGCAGTTCACTGCCCACCTGGGTACCCACAGAATCCACGAAGATCGTCCCAGCAGAGCAGAGGGACCAGGCACCCTCAGCACAGAGCGAGAGCAGAGCAGAAAGGTGGTGGTGACACTGAGGAAAAAGCGACAATTAGTCAGAGATTGTCTGTTTATAAGAAACAGAAAGACTTTGCACCCATTAAAGTACAGAAAAAAAAAAAGAAACAAACACAATCAAATGGACTTTAAGACAAAATAAAATAAAAGGTGAGCTCATTGGAGAGTACGAACAATTCATTTCATGCTCGCAACAATCTCATGAAGTAGGTGTTATTATACTTATTTCAAAGACAAAGATAGCAAAGCATCTGAGAGGTTAAGAAACTTGCCTGAGGTCACACAGCAGGTAGGTGGCAAAGCTAGGATTTGCTGAGTAGCCTGCCTTCAGAGCCCCTGCCGTTAGCTTCCTGTCCCCCAGGCAAAGCAAAATAAGGCAAAAGCCCTTAGCTTTTTCGCTATAAGCTTCATGGATAGATACTGTGGCAGTTTATGACCCCCTGAGATCCAGTGTGGAGGGCTTCGACCTGAGAATTGGACTGTGTTTCTTTCTCTCTGTTTCTTGGTAACTGCTCCAATTTCCCCACTCATCTCTACGTCGGCACCCGTGTGACGGAAAATGACCACCCCGGCCGCAGCTCAACCCAGTTTCTGTGTCTCAGTGAATCCAAATTCTCAGCTTGGGCCCTCTGGAGTCAGGGGACCACCCCCGCCCAGTCGGCACACGGGGCACATCCGCGCCGTCTGCCAGGGCTCTGGGATGAGGGGTGTGCAGGGAGCGCTCTGGCACCTCGTGCAAGGAGCCTAAGGCAATCTCCGGGTCTCCTCTTTCAGATCTGCCTTCACTCGTGCTTCCAGGCGAAGATGGTGGAGAAGTGCGGGTGCGCGCAGTACAGCCAGCCCCTACCTCCCGCAGCCAACTACTGCAACTACCAGCAGCACCCCAACTGGAGTGAGTGACACCCACCCAGCCTTGCACCCCCAGGAGCGGAGCCCCCTGGCGCCAGCCTGTGCTAGGACACTCCTGGGCCCCTACCCATATTGTCTTTTGCCCGAGGGAGGTATCTAGGGAGGTATCGGTAGAGAGCCGTTTACTAGTGTTTTGCGTCTGTTGTCATGCGGGGCTTGGATTATACTTCCCAGTTAAGGACCAAATGCTACACCCAGTCTGTGCTAAGAGCTTGAGCGCCTCAGTCAACTCCAGGAGGTGGGAACTACTGGTGGATAGTTACCTTTCGCAGAGTAGGTAAACAAGGCTCAGAAAGGTTAGGCAGTTTGCCCAAGGTCACACAGCCAGGGAGTAACAGAGCTGGACCCAAACCAAAGGCTGCATAACCCTGAACTCGTTTCCTTAACCGCCACCATATTGTTTTCCAATGTCACAAAGTAGCATGTATTTCTAGGGAGCTTCAGTGTTTGTAGAAAGTGGAAGGAGAAATAATTAAAATGAGACTGTACGGGCACCATTGGTGACCTGGGGACTCCCGGGAAGGGCCCTGTGGCCCCCACACTTATGTCACCTTCTTCCTTCTCCCTCAGTGTATTGCTACTACCAGCTGCACCAGGCCTTTGTCCAGGAAGAGCTGGGCTGCCAGTCAGTGTGCCGGGAGGCCTGCAGGTGAGGGGACCCTGAGGGGTGGGGCAGGTGAGGGGACCTGGGGGGATGGGACGAGCAGAGCTGGCCTGAGCCCGGCAGCCCACGCTCACTCTGTCCCCTCCTTCCCTTAGCTTTAAGGAGTGGACACTGACCACCAGCCTGGCGCAGTGGCCATCTGTGGTTTCGGAGGTAGGTTCTTCTTCCCACTCTTCCCCCTTGAGCCCCCGGCCTGGAGCCTCACTGACATCGGTGCTGTGTCCTCTGCCTGGGGCATGGTCGGGGGGGAGGGAGCTGTCTTGCCGAGGCCAGGGGACAGGGGTGGGGGTGGGAGTGGGGGTGGGGAGTGGGAGGACGCTGTGGAGCGGGGGCTGCCCTGGCCTCTGAGTTGTCTTCAGCCCCCCTCTTGTTTTATCTGTCACAGAAATGGTTGCTGCCTGTTCTCACTTGGGACCAAAGCCGGCAAATAAACAAAAAGCTCAACAAGTAAGTTTCCCTCCACCTGTTTCCTCCGCCTCTGCCCACTGCAGGCCCAGCCTCCCGCTTGCTTCCTCGTGGCCAAACCATCTCCTTGCCCTTCCCTCACTCATTCATGTATTCAGAGCCAGGAGAGGGTGAGCCCACATCTGTGATTCATGCCGTGCGAACTCACGTTCCTCTGGGCCATCCCCGACTCCACAATGCCTATGGCTGGGCCTGCCCCCGGTGGGAGCCGATTCGGACTCCAACATTCATAGAGCATCCACGCCAGGCACTTTGTGGGGTGCTGGAGGAACCAAGAAAACAAAGCAGACGTGGTCTCTGCCCCCACGGTGCTCACAGTCTAGTGATAAAGACAGACCGTGACCAAGCAATTGCAAACCATCAAACCAACTATTGCAAACCAGTGACCTCTAGGCCAAATCTAGCCCCACAAAAGTAATCCATTATTTCCAGGTTTTTCTGAAAGATCGAAAGTGCTGGCAATATGACCCTCTGTTCTTGCATAGCACCAAACAGCTGAGTAAGAGCCGCCCCTTTGGAATGAGCCGCAGTATGGCTCACCATAGTCCGATCAAGAGGCAGTTTAGTGCAACAGTCGAGACGCGGGCTTTGAAGCCAGGTCTCTCTGGGTTTGGATGCTGGCTTGAGCAATTATGAACTGTGTCATCTTGCACTAGTTACTTAACCAGTCTGTGTCTCAGTTTCCACATCTGTAAAATGATGATTAAAACACACCTACCCACCTCGTAGGATTGTTGTGAAAATTAAATGAGTTAATTCATATAAAGTTCTTACAACAGTGCCTGGCAACACAGGAAGTGGCCAATAAATGCTAGCCGCCATTCTGGCTGTTATCGTATTACCTTACACCCAGCCTGCCTGGCTCCTGCGTGTACTTGAGATCGCAATCAAACAATTACAAATGCCAGCGTTTGATGAAGAACAGGGTACGGGGGGAGTATGGGTGGGAAGACTGGCTTTGTTTGGAGGTTGGGAAACAGTTTTTGAGTGAATGAATGGCCTGAGAAGCAGGCCCAGCCTGGAGATCTGCTCGGGGGTAGAGACGGAGCCCCCTGGGAGAGGTTCTCACACCCCGCCAGAGCTCAGAGGGCTGGGGCAGGAGGGGACAGCCATGCCAAGGAGCTGGTCATCTGGTAGAATGCTGAGGTTCCCAACTCACCTGTTGGAATTTCTGCAGGACAGACTTGGCCAAACTGTTGATATTCTACAAAGACCTGAACCAGAGATCCATCATGGAGAACCCAGCCAACAGTGTGAGTGGCTTCCTTCTGGGACCTGGCCTGGGTCTACGAATGTGCCCTTCTGTCTGGCCTCGGGAGCAGCCGCTCCAGGCCAGCTGGGCCTTGGGTTAGAACACAGAGTAAGAGAGGACAGGAAGCCCTCCTGCTTCCTCCTCAAGCCTGTGCAGGGCCGGGGCTAGCCAGTGGCTCCCTTGGGAATGAGGGTCCCTGCATGAGGCCAATTGGGGTGAGGGGCTTCTTCACAGCGTGGCTTGGCCTCCCTTGCAGATCGAGATGCTTCTGTCCAACTTCGGCGGCCAGCTGGGCCTGTGGATGAGCTGCTCTGTCGTCTGTGTCATTGAGATCATTGAGGTCTTCTTCATCGACTTCTTCTCTATCATTGCCCGTCGCCAGTGGCAGAAAGCCAAGGAGTGGTGGGCCCTGAGGCAGGCACCTCCCTGCCCCGAGGCTCCCCCCAGCCCACGGGGCCAGGACAATCCGGCCCTCAATGTAGACGATGACCTTCCCACCTTCACCTCTGCTCTGCGCCTGCCGCCGGCCCCAGGGGCCCAGGTGCCCGGCACACCGCCCCCCAGATACAATACTTTGCGCTTGGAGAGGGCTTTCTCCACCCAGCTCTCAGATACCCAGCTGCCGGGTTAGCCCTGAAGCGAGGTTGGGAAGAAAGATCTAGTCAGGACCACCAGCCATGGTCTGAGAATTTAGACCTGGCGTCCCAGACACAGAGGGGTCCCTCTGCCCCTACTCTGGGTTTTTCAGAGATGCTGACTAAAAGCCTGCTTTGAACAACAAGATGGGACCTGAGCATGTGCAGGGGACCCGCTGGGCCCTGCCCAGCGACACTCAACAACTGCCTGGCCCAAACTCTCAGCACATCGCTAGAGACACACCGGGTCCTAAGGAAATGGCGCCGGCCCGGGCGAAGGCCAGAGGGAGGACTGACAGAGCTCTTCGCCAGGTCGTGAGAGAGGAGGACTCCTCCAAAGCCCCAAGCCAAGGCTTTCACCCAGTCCTCTAGCCTGGGCTGGGGCCCAGGGATGTGACCTTGAGTGTCAAGGCTGGACAGCTACTGCCTGATGCCAAAGATAGGAGGAAACGCCAGCCCTTGTGCTGGAGCTATTTGTCAATAATCTGTTCTTAGACACTGACATTGGGGCAAAGTCTCCTCTGGGCCCGCAGGCAGGGAACTGGCCCAGGGCTGTTGGAGTGTGTGAGGCGTGCACTGGTGGGAGGTCTGGGGCTGTGTCAGGGCGTCCTCAGTCTGGGGCCAGGGTGGGGCTGTGCTCTGGGCAGCTGTGTTAGGTGTTTAAAGCCAGCACAAGACCGGTAGGTTGGGTGCTGTTCTAAGCACTTACACAGATGAGCAAAGGGGACCACAAACTGTGGATGGCCCTCAGGCCAAATCCTGTTTTTGCCCCTGACCTAGGAATTTTTATTTTCACTTTTAAATCGCAAAAGAAGAATATTTTGTGATTCATGAAATTTCAGTGTCTATAAATAAAGTTTTATTGAACACAGCCATGCCCATTCATTCGCATACTGTTTATGGCTGCCTGTGCACCACAACAGCAGAGTTGCGTCACTATGTATAACACAGACTTGCAGAGCCAGCACAGCCCCAAATATGTCCTCTTTGTTCCTTTACAGAAAAAATTTGCGGACCCCTGGATTAGCACATTCAAGAGTTATGATTGCCCCATTTTGTAGATGAGGAAACCGAAGCATAGAAAGATTAAGTCACCTGCCCAACATGACATGGCGAGGAAGTCACAGAGCTGGGATTTGAATCCGGGTCGTCTGACTCCAGAGCCTGCACATTTTATCACTCCAGCATTTTGCATCCAATTTGTGTCTGTACCTTTTAAGAGTGAGACTGATGTCATTTCAGGACTAAGCCCTGCACGGGGATAGCTGCTAGTAGAGGCGAGAGTCTTGGTGAAAGTGAGGGGCTGTGGGGACCTTGCCTGGACCCCCGGGGACACCTGGTCCAACCCAACCCCAGGCCTGTGGCTGGAATAGCCATTTCTGCCCCATGTGGTGTCTCCTGGAGCAGGGCACTGCCAAGAGGCGCCTCAGCCAGTAAGAAAGAGGTCATGGTGACCCAGGCTGGATGGAGCTCCCTTGGGGAGTGGCTCAGAAGCGGGGGCTGATGCAGGCAAGCACTGAGTGACAGAGGGCACAGGCCTGGCTTCTGTCTGTGCTGGGCTCAGGTGGCTGTAGCCGGTGCCGACAGGGAATTTACCTTCGACGCCTACCTGGGCACTGCCCAGAGAGGAGCTTCCTCCTCCTCCCCCACGGCAGGGCGGGGTGGGGGGAGCTGTGTCTCAGATTCATGGAATCGAGCAGCCCTGGCACGATGTCACAGGCGGGAACACTTCTAGCGAGGCTTGTCAAAGGCGAGGCCACGGCATCTGGAGCCGACAGCTGCTCAGTCCTCCCCCAGCACACGGGCGTGCACACGCCGCGTCCAGCCGTCGCCACTCCTGCCTGGCTCCTGCAACGCTCATCAGGTGCAGATGTCACCACCTCTCTGAAACCTGCCCTGACTCTTCCCTTGCCCCAAGAAGTTGGAGCTTCCACCATTATGGAATTTTCTCCCCTCGATATAATTTTTTAAACCATGTGTCTGTCCCCCTCATTAGACTGTGAGCTCTGTGAAAGCAGGAAGTGCATCTCATCTCTTCATCCCCAGATTGGGACAGGACTGAGTACAATGTTGGCATATAGGAAAAGTTTGTGGAGCTAATAAAAACAAAAACAATAACGGCTAGTGCTTACTGAGCACTTCGTGTTTGCCAGGGGTTCTGCTAAGCACCTTCACACACATCAGCCCTGTGCGTCTCACAGCTCGGGTACTCTCGTGAACGAAGAAAGTGAGGCACCAGGAAGAGTTCTCTTCATGGCCACACTCCTAGCAACCGGCCGACCCAGGCCAGCGGCCAGAGCTTGTGTGCTTGACCACTGTGCAAACTACCTTCCGCATGGAAGCTTCTCCCCGGAAGCTGTTTGTCAGCCCCTGAGGATGTTTCTCCCGTCCTCTCCGGCTTCAGATCCAGCCCGCTCAGCTGAATGGCCTTCTTCTCCCGGGGCAAAGGCGAGGGCAGAGTAGAACAACTTTATTCCAAGACCCTTTTGATAAGCAGTCAGGAGTTGCAGACTGCAAGGGTCAACAATGCCATTTGCAGGTCATAGGCATCTTTGCTCTTAAAGTGCCCCTGGTCTTCTCAAACTGAGCTACCACCCTCTCTGGTCCTCGGACTTCCCCTCTCAGGCCACTGAGTCTCAGCCCCAAGAGTCCTGCCACCCACAGACCATCTCCCTGGCAAGTCAGAGGCACCTCAACTGCGGCACAGCCCTGGCCCCCAAGGGGAGATATTGAATAAAGACTCCAGTCTCCTCCTGGGGTCGAAATCTCAGAAGAGGGTTCTGGGCTGGATGAAGACATGGGGGAGCCAAGCCAAGGGTGTGGATTAGGTCACCATGGAGGAAAAGCAGGTCAAAAGAGGAGGCGATGGTCAAGGATGGAAACCCCAAGACCTTGAAGTTCAGGAAGGAACTTGGACAAAAGATGAAGCCACAGAAGTCTCCCCTCGTCCTCATGAGCCTCCAGCTCCCAGCTCTCCTTCCTCCCGTCCTACTCCAGGCTATGCCAGGAGCATGTCTCCCCGCTTAGACCCTCTGGCAAGCTCCCCATCTCCTTGGCCACATTTCTCAGGTTGCAGGACTCACCCTACGGCGATAATTTCAGGCGGCACACAGACTTAACTGCTGTGCCAAACGCTACCCTCGCTCTTTCTCCACTCACCCTTCACTCTTGCATGCATCCTTCAAGACCAGGTACAAATGTTGCCATTTCTTTACAGTCTTCCCTTGCCCCAGCAGGTTGGAGCATCAGGTATCATTGACCAACAGAATAAGAAGGCCATTTTTCAATATGCAAAAATAAAGTCCCAGTTTGGTGCTCATGGGTCTATAATACTCTCTAACACTGTTAATCTCTCTTTTCTAACAGACAGCGAGCTGCCTCAGAGCCTGTAGCTCTCCAGCTATCTGGCTTGAATTTAACGGCATCACTTTTCCACTGCATTTTTTTCGCAGTGACCTTCTAATTACTGTAAGCATTACTGATGTCTCCTTTAGTCACTTGTTTAACAAGTACTGTTTCATTCAACAAATGTTTATTGAGCGTTCTTTTAGTTTCCTATGGATGTTATAACAAATTGCCACAAACTTGGTGGCTTAAAACAACAAAAATTTATTCTCTGAAATGAGACTTATGGGGCTAAAATTAAGGTGTCATTGGGGCCACGCTCACTCCAGAGGCTCTAGGGAAAATCTATTTTTTGGCCTTTTCCAACTTCTAGAACTACATTCCTTGGCTCCGGGCCTCTTCCTCCTCCACCTTCAAAGCTGGCAGAGTAGCATCTTGCTTTAGTTCTCACGCTGAATTCTTTGGATGTTGCCAAATCTCCCTCCTTTTTATAAGAACATTTATTTTATAAATGTGATTACATTTAGGGTCCACCCAGATAATCCAGGACGTTTGCACCATCTGAAGATCTTTAACTTGATCGCATCTGCAAAGTCTCTTTTTTTTTTGAGACAGAGTCTCACTCTCTTGCCTGGGGCGAGTGCCGTGGTGTCAGCCTAGCTCACGGCAACCTCAAACTCCTGGGCTCAAGGGATCCTCCTGCCTCAGCCTCCCGAGTAGCTGAGACCACAGGCATGCACCACCATGCCTGGCTAATTTTTTCTACATATATTTTTAGCTGTCCAATTAATTTCTTTCCATTTTTTTTTGGTAGGACAGGGTCTCGCTCTTGCTCAGGCTGGTCTCGAATTCCTGAGCTCAGAACGATCTGCCCGCCTCGGCCTCCCAGAGTGCTAGGATTACAGGCGTGAGCCACCGCGCCCGGCCTGCAAAGTCTCTTTTTGTGCCATAAAAGGTAACATTCCCAGGTTCCAGGGATTAGAATGTAGATATTTGGGGGGACTACTCCACCTCTCACAAATGCTTACTATGTGCCAAGCACTGTTGTAGGATTTGGGGGATGCATCTGTGATTCAGGCAGAAAAAACTCTCGGCCCTTGTGGAACTCATATGACGACTGGGGGGAGAGAAAACCACAAAAACAATCAAGGCAAGACAAGTCAATTACCTAGCAGCAGGCGGTAAAATACTATGGAAAAAAGAAAATGTAGAATAGCCAGGGGCCCTGAGAGGACAGGGGCAGGCAGAGGGAGCTGGTCTCAGTGCTATTGGGTCAGGGCAGACCTTGAGAGGATATTATCTGAGCAACTGGAGGGAATCATTCATGCAGACACACCTGGGAGAAGAATGCTCTGGGCAGAAGGGAAAGCCAGTGGTGATGAACAAGTTTCCTTTGAAAATAAGATTATTTCCAGTGAATATTATTCACCCATTAAAAGGAATGAACTACTGAGCTATGGATGAACCTCAAAAACATTATTGCTAAGGGAAAGAAACCAGCAGACAGAAAAGATCACATATTGTACCATTCCATTTTATGAAATACTCACGACAGATACATTCATAGAGACAGAAAGCAGACTAAGGGGAGAGGGAATGGAGAGTGATTTTTTAATGGGTCCTGGGTCTCTTTTGTGGTGGATAATGAAAATATTTTGGAACTAGATAGAGGTGGTGGTTTCACAGTACCATTTTGTGAATGTACTAAATGCCATTGAACTGTATACTTTAAAATGGTAAAATGTGAATTCTACCTCAATAAAAATTTCAAAAAAATAAATTTATTTAAATAAAAAGCATGAGTTGACTTAAAGAAAAATAATAAATGAAACTATAAAGAAAAGCAAGATGCACTGATCCTAGAAGTCAGGAGAACAGAAACTTCTGGAGTGGGCGTGGGGTGGGGAGAGCGGAGGTGCTCAGAGGCACGCAGAGCATTTGCAAAACTGGCTAGCCAGGAGCCATTTCCCATCTTAAGTGGCAGTACAAACACGGGTGTTTATGTTCCTATTTTTTCAAACCACACATATGTCTTTTATGCATTCTTCTCTAGTGCACGATTTTCACAATTTCAAAAATCTCAGAAAAGAAAGAAAATGATGAGTGGGTGGTAACGTAGATGTCCTACGGATGTTCACAGCATCCTCAAAGCAACCCGGCATTCAAGGAAATACCCCTAGGGTGCAAATATCTCTCTAGTTCTGCCCCCTCCCTCCTCTACTGAGGCAGCCCAAGAACCAGGCATCCCCCAGGTGGGTGCCCTGGGAATGTCCCCTCCAGGCCCAGCTCTCACTCACGCAGCCTCCGCCACCTCGCAGCACACTGAGGAACTGTTCCAGCTTCTTCTTTCCCGAGGCAGGACCAGCCCGGGGTAGAGAAGGGGCCTGGATCAACAGGATTCCTGCAACACGTGCTCTGATTGCAGGCTGCAGACTGAAGGAGCTTCATTGTGCCCAGCTGGAAGGAGAAAGAGGAGGAGTTGAAACAGAACTGATTGTTAAAACGCTCCTTTGCCCTCCTCCAGGAACATTCCTGGAGCGATCTTCCCAGCCTCATCTGCTTACATATCTCTGGCCAGACTGGCAGGTGTTTGTTTGACAAACCCTGTTGTCCGATAGCTCTGTCTGTTAAATGATTGCATATACTTGGGAATGTGGCAGTTGTCTTTTGTTCTTTTTAAATAACATTATTAAAAATATTTTTTATT
>NW_012147523.1:3535385-3535897 GCF_000956105.1 Propithecus coquereli | reverse complement strand
GAGTTACACATTTACGGTAACAGCAGTTACTTAGCATAATGCTTCTCAAACTTTGATGGGCATAACGGATCACCTCTAGGAATCAAATTTAAAATGCAGATTCTGATTTGTTAGGTGTGGAAGGAGGTGTGCAGGTCTAACCAGCTCCCAGGTGAGGCAGAAGCTACAGGTCTTCACAGCACACTTTGAGTGTCCAGGGTGCAGCATTCCTTCACCTCAGTGTTCCTCAGACATTCCTCAAGGTGAAAACCACCTGGGCCCGTATTAAATATAAAGATATCAGTTCTCACCCATGGAATTTCTGATTCAGTAGATATAGGTTTGAGGCCAAGAGGCTCCTTAATTTTCACAAATTCCAAGTGACTCATGTCCTGGAATAATTGGGAAATACTGCTCTGCTCTGTGTCATTGGGTTTGGATATCTCATTTTGGATTCCAGGCCTTCTCTGTAGTGCACAAGCCCCACCCTTTTCTCACCCCACCCCCCCAACAGCCGGCAAGTGAGCTGGCCC
>NW_012147523.1:3532392-3535335 GCF_000956105.1 Propithecus coquereli | reverse complement strand
ACAGAACTGATTGTTAAAACGCTCCTTTGCCCTCCTCCAGGAACATTCCTGGAGCGATCTTCCCAGCCTCATCTGCTTACATATCTCTGGCCAGACTGGCAGGTGTTTGTTTGACAAACCCTGTTGTCCGATAGCTCTGTCTGTTAAATGATTGCATATACTTGGGAATGTGGCAGTTGTCTTTTGTTCTTTTTAAATAACATTATTAAAAATATTTTTTATTTGTATTTATACAAAGGTGATAAATATTTTGTTAGGAATCTTGTCTTCAAGTGATAAAAACCTAAGTCACATTGGATTAAGAAAAAAATACATCCATTTAAGCTCACATAACTGAAAAGTCCATGGGTCTCTACCTTCAGGTATGGCTGGATCCAGGGACTCAAAAGATATGATCAGAACTCTCAGTTCCCTCTCTCATCTGTTTTCCTTTGTGTTAGCTCCATGCTAAGACACCCTTACCCTGCAGTGTCAAGATGGATGCTACAAGCCCTAGGCATGTGTTCTGTCCCTCGGTACCCCCAAATGGAAGAGATCTTCTCTCTTATAACTACTTCAAAAAACAAAATTATCAAATGGGCTTGCATGGGACATACTTGGGCCATGGTCCCTTTTTTTTTATTTTTTAAATTTTTTGTCTCCCCGTGGGGGAACCGAACGCTGGTCTCCTGAGTGACAGGCAGGGATTCTTACCATTATACAAACAAGAAGATGGGCCCTTTCTTGAACCAATCATTGTGGCCAATGGAATGAAACACTGTGATTGGCCCAGGCCTGGATTGTCTGAATTAGGGCAGCAGCCCTCCCCTCAAAAGTCACAGTGAAAGAGTGGAGTAAGGAATGATTGCACAAGAGTCACCAGGGTTTAGCACAAACAATAGATATCTGCTCCACATTTAGAAAATTGGAAACTTTCAGAAAAGCACAAAGAAAAAACAAAGACCAGCCATTATTCCAGCATAACAGGCTCCCATAATATATCTTCTGGGCTACCTTTTCCTATGCGAGGGAACTAAATCCAACTCAGAGCATTTCCCAACCCAGCCACATGAAAGTGATTCAAGTACAAACACGAGCGAGAGAAGAAAAGGAAAAGGAGCTTTGGCGAGACAGTGAGGCTGACTCTGTATGGTTGCCTGCCAATCCCCTGCAGCCAGTCTGTCCCCAGATCCTCGCCAACCTCAGAACACAGCTCTACCTCCAGCCACTCATCCATCTGTCATCAACTGGTTCATCCATCCACCCATCCATCCATTCATTCACATATCCATCCACCCGGGCTACCACCCACCTAATCGGATGATTATTTTAGGCTCTGAAGTCAGATTACCTGGTTGAAATCCAAGTCCCAACAGTTATTAGCTGTGTGACTCTAGGCAAGTTACTTAACCAATCTGTGCCTCAGTTTCCTCATCTGTAAAGAGGAAAGTAATAATAGTTTCTACTGCATAAGATTATTTTGAGAATAAAATGAGATAAGGTAGATACTAAGTGGTTGGCTGAGGGGCCTGGCTCATGAAAGATCCTCAGTAGAGTTTTCTAGTGTTGTTTTTTTAAGTTGTTGTTTTTATAACACTAGATATTGACCATGCCTCAGAAATTAGTAAGGCCACCGACAGGCAGCCGGATGGGCTAAGGTTGGGCATACACAGCCAACTACAATTTTTTTCTTTTGCTGCCCTAGATGTAGATTCTGGATACAAAGAACTGTTAGGACCACAGGGAAATGTCCTCTTGGACTTCCTGATTAAAAAAAAAAACCCTGCTATATCTTGAATTTTATTTATTTATTTAGAGACAGGGTCTCACTCTGTCACCCAGGCTGGAGTGCAGTGGTGCTGTCATAGCTCATTGAAACCTCAAATTCCTGGGCTCAAGCAATCCTCCTGCTCTGCCTCCTGAGTAGCTGGGACTACAGGTGTGGGCCACCACGTCCAGCTAATTATTCTTATTTTTTGTAGAGACAGGGTCTCGCTGTGTTAACCAGGCTGGGCACAAATGTATCTTGAGTTAATAATAATAATAATGAAGGCAGCTCAGGCTTTGCAACCCCTGAAGGTCCTCAAGGGAGTTGTCTAGGATCTACTACTACTGACTTAAACTTCCTGGCTTAAGGCAGGGAACCTGAGAAGTTGCCAAACTGGCTGTCTAGGGATCCCCCATGCTCATGCAGATGTGGGGAGTGGGGCAGGCAATGCCAGGCCACCCTTGATGGACAGTTTATGGAGACCAATGGGCTTATCTTAGAAGCCAACAGGATGTCTTCATCACGTCCTCCCCTGGGGCAGAGATGTTGGGGAAGAGAGGAGGATTTGGGAGGTCACTAGCTGGTTCTCCAGGTGGAAAATTGGATTTGGCTTTCTGGGCCATAGCTTGAGATCTTAGAATAATGTTCTTAGCCTGCATGAGTGATGGATGCAGCTCATGAAATAAGGAGAAACTATGGTGGCTCTGAGCCAGTCAGCTTGTTCCAGAGGCTTCATAGTGAGTGTGAAAGGAGGGAGAGTAAAAGGACAGGATCAGAGCTTGGCATGTGCCCTTAGCTGAGGGTCAGCCTATGGCTGGAGGAGGGCCCAGCCCGGTCAGAATCGGGGTTTAATGCAATTAGGGCCAGGCCCAGTCAGTGGCCAGGTGTCCCGATGGTCCTGCCTTGATATCAGGCTTTGGGTAAGGCTGCAGGCTGCTCCCCTGCTCACATCGCCCACTGTCATCCAGGGCCCGTTCACACCCCCTGCTGCCCGGTTCTCTCCTTGCAGTGGTGTTTCTCAGTTGTGGCAGACACTTCAGCTACACTGGCGTTGGTAAAGAGGGGGAGAGGGGAGAATGTTACTCATTTAAATGAAACATGTGGACGGACCCAGTGTTCAGTCAGTCATCAGGGCCCTATCCACCCCCTCCCCATTCCCTGGTCGTCTTTATTCTCAAACCACTTCCTTCCTTGAC
>NW_012147523.1:3528974-3530165 GCF_000956105.1 Propithecus coquereli | reverse complement strand
TCCTCCTGCCTCCTGAGTAGCTGGGACTAGAGGTGTGTTCCACCGCACCTGGTTAAGTAAACTTATTTTTAAAACTTTTTTTTTTAAAAAAAGCCTTTTTGATTTGAAGTCATTTTAGATTTACAGACAAACTGCAAAAATATTATGGAGAGTTCCTGTATACCCTTCACCCAGTTTCCCCTAACGTTACCATCTTACAGAGCCATGGGACATTTGTTAAAACTAAGAAATTAATGTTGGTACGATACTATGAACTAAACTACAGACTTTACTCCATTTCACCAGTTTTTCCCCTAACGTCCAAAAAGTATGTGTTTTTAATTACACAATGTCTTCATTGTTCTTTTAAAAACTAGCAAGTACAAACATAAAAAGAGAAAAAAGTCACCAAAAACCACCATCCAGACACAATTACAAGTGACATTTTGTCTTTCTCTTGCAATGCTTCACCCATGTACGTACATATTTCTTACAAAAATATGCTCACCCTGCCCTGCAATCTGCTTTTCCCACTAAATACCATAAATGGCCTTCCATGATAGCAACGATAGATCATAATTTTTATCTTAAAAGTTTTATTTTAACTTTTTGAGAGGTAATGGATTCCCATAATTCAACATGCAAAAGGTAGCAAAGGCTGTTTAGCAAAAATCTCCCTTTCATCCTCATTCCTGCTCACCCAATCCTTTCCTCTCCCACACTATTGTGTAGATCAAAACAGGTTAAAGGCAAAAGCAAATTCTGGAATGAATAAACTATTGTTTTACACAGCCAATCCTCTAGTACTTGTTATATAGATTGTTTCCACTGGTTTACGTTATAAATAACACCTTCCCCTTTGCCCAGTTTTCAATTATTTCCCTAGGATAAATTCCTAGTGGCAGACCAGGTGTGTTGGGGCTGTAGTATGCTCCAGGAGTCCCAGCTACTTGGGAGACTGAGACAGGAGGATCACTTGGGGCCAGGAGTTTGAGTCTAGCCTGGGCAACACAGCGAGACCCCATATCAAAAAATCCCAAAACATCAAATGCTGGCGAGGATGCAGAGAGACAGGAACACTCTTACACTGCTGGTGGGACTGCAAATTAGTGAAACCTCTGTGGAAAAGAATTTGGAGATACCTCAGAGAGCTAAAAATAGAAATACCATTCGATCCAGCAATAGCACTATTAGGCATCTACCCAAAAGAGC